>NC_059425.1:180084706-180332206 GCF_021028975.2 Sphaerodactylus townsendi | reverse complement strand
CCCACCCCCCCCCCCCCCCACCCCCCCCCCCCCCCACCCCCCCCCCCCCCCACCCCCCCCCCCCCCCACCCCCCCCCCCCCCCACCCCCCCCCCCCCCCACCCCCCCCCCCCCCCACCCCCCCCCCCCCCCACCCCCCCCCCCCCCCACCCCCCCCCCCCCCCACCCCCCCCCCCCCCCACCCCCCCCCCCCCCCACCCCCCCCCCCCCCCACCCCCCCCCCCCCCCACCCCCCCCCCCCCCCACCCCCCCCCCCCCCCACCCCCCCCCCCCCCCACCCCCCCCCCCCCCCACCCCCCCCCCCCCCCACCCCCCCCCCCCCCCACCCCCCCCCCCCCCCACCCCCCCCCCCCCCCACCCCCCCCCCCCCCCACCCCCCCCCCCCCCCACCCCCCCCCCCCCCCACCCCCCCCCCCCCCCACCCCCCCCCCCCCCCACCCCCCCCCCCCCCCACCCCCCCCCCCCCCCACCCCCCCCCCCCCCCACCCCCCCCCCCCCCCACCCCCCCCCCCCCCCACCCCCCCCCCCCCCCACCCCCCCCCCCCCCCACCCCCCCCCCCCCCCACCCCCCCCCCCCCCCACCCCCCCCCCCCCCCACCCCCCCCCCCCCCCACCCCCCCCCCCCCCCACCCCCCCCCCCCCCCACCCCCCCCCCCCCCCACCCCCCCCCCCCCCCACCCCCCCCCCCCCCCACCCCCCCCCCCCCCCACCCCCCCCCCCCCCCACCCCCCCCCCCCCCCACCCCCCCCCCCCCCCACCCCCCCCCCCCCCCACCCCCCCCCCCCCCCACCCCCCCCCCCCCCCACCCCCCCCCCCCCCCACCCCCCCCCCCCCCCACCCCCCCCCCCCCCCACCCCCCCCCCCCCCCACCCCCCCCCCCCCCCACCCCCCCCCCCCCCCACCCCCCCCCCCCCCCACCCCCCCCCCCCCCCACCCCCCCCCCCCCCCACCCCCCCCCCCCCCCACCCCCCCCCCCCCCCACCCCCCCCCCCCCCCACCCCCCCCCCCCCCCACCCCCCCCCCCCCCCACCCCCCCCCCCCCCCACCCCCCCCCCCCCCCACCCCCCCCCCCCCCCACCCCCCCCCCCCCCCACCCCCCCCCCCCCCCACCCCCCCCCCCCCCCACCCCCCCCCCCCCCCACCCCCCCCCCCCCCCACCCCCCCCCCCCCCCACCCCCCCCCCCCCCCACCCCCCCCCCCCCCCACCCCCCCCCCCCCCCACCCCCCCCCCCCCCCACCCCCCCCCCCCCCCACCCCCCCCCCCCCCCACCCCCCCCCCCCCCCACCCCCCCCCCCCCCCACCCCCCCCCCCCCCCACCCCCCCCCCCCCCCACCCCCCCCCCCCCCCACCCCCCCCCCCCCCCACCCCCCCCCCCCCCCACCCCCCCCCCCCCCCACCCCCCCCCCCCCCCACCCCCCCCCCCCCCCACCCCCCCCCCCCCCCACCCCCCCCCCCCCCCACCCCCCCCCCCCCCCACCCCCCCCCCCCCCCACCCCCCCCCCCCCCCACCCCCCCCCCCCCCCACCCCCCCCCCCCCCCACCCCCCCCCCCCCCCACCCCCCCCCCCCCCCACCCCCCCCCCCCCCCACCCCCCCCCCCCCCCACCCCCCCCCCCCCCCACCCCCCCCCCCCCCCACCCCCCCCCCCCCCCACCCCCCCCCCCCCCCACCCCCCCCCCCCCCCACCCCCCCCCCCCCCCACCCCCCCCCCCCCCCACCCCCCCCCCCACCCACCCCCCCCCCCCCCCACCCCCCCCCCCCCCCACCCCCCCCCCCCCCCACCCCCCCCCCCCCCCACCCCCCCCCCCCCCCACCCCCCCCCCCAACCACTTTGGAAATCTTGACTTCTGTGCTGAGAAGATAGCTTTGAACATAAGAACATAAGAACAAGCCAGCTGGATCAGACCAGAGTCCATCTAGTCCAGCTCTCTGCTACTCGCAGTGGCCCACCAGGTGCCTTTGGGAGCTCACATGCAGGATGTGAAAGCAATGGCCTTCAAGGCTGCTGTTGCTCTTGTTAACCTGGTCTGCTGGCTGCATTTGGTAATTCTCAGATCAAAGAGGATCAAGATTGGTAGCCATAAATCGACTTCTCCTCCATAAATCTGTCCAAGCCCCTTTTAAAGCCATCCAGGTTAGTGGCCATCACCACCTCCTGTGGTAGCATATTCCAAACACCAATCACACGTTGCGTGAAGAAGTGTTTCCTTTTATTAGTCCTAATTCTTCCCCCCAGCATTTTCAATGAATGCCCCCTGGTTCTAGTATAGAGAAAGAGAGAAAAATTTATCTCTGTCAACATTTTCTACCCCATGAATAATTTTATAGACTTCAATCATATCTCCCCTCAGACGCCTCCTCTCCAAACTAAAGAGTCCCAAACGCTGCAGCCTCTCCTCATAAGGAAGGTGCTCCAGTCCCTCAATAATCCTTGTTGCCCTTCTCTGCACTTTTTCTATCTCTTCAATATCCTTTTTGAGATGTGGCGACCAGAACTGAACATGTACTCCAAGTGCGGTCGCACCACGGTGTAGTAATGGCACTGCTGACCCAGCAGCATCAGGTAGAACGCTGGGTAATACCAACGGACCTTCCATCTGCACGCGACCGCACTCCCCACTCCTCAACCCTCGTATGAGTCAATGGGTCATGAACCATCTGGCTCAGTCACCGGGCGCCCCAGACAAAGGGACAATGATCTGCCCCCAGGTGAGGATTAGGGCCCAGACGCCACGCTCTTCTCCAAGACGTAGCAGCCAGGTGAGATCATGCACATGATGATCTCCCGCCCCGCTTCTCCCGACTCTCCCGCCCCGCCCCTCTACACTTCCCATTAGAATCATCATAATAAAGGTGCCAGGAACCAGCACGCGGGAGATTCGCTAGGAACACGGACCTCCGCGCTCCCGCTGCTGGCGATCTCCACCAGATGTTATCTCCGCGTCTCGTCTCGTTCTTGCGCTGACTGCGCGGCTCGACTACACCACGGCTTTATATAAGGGCATGACAATCTTTGCAGTTTTATTCTCAATTCCTTTCCTAATGATCCCCAACAGAGTTTGCCTTTTTCACAGCTGCCATGCATTGAGTTGACATTCCCATGGAACTATCAACTAAGACACCCAAATCCCTTTCCTGGTCTGTGACTGATAGCACTGACCCCTGTAGCGTGTATGTGAAGTTTGGATTTTTTGCCCCTATGTGCATCACTTTACATTTTGCTACATTGAACTGCATTTGCACAATTCTTTCCATTAGAAATGGATTTCTAGCTGCTTTGCGGATCTGACAGTTTTGCAGCATGCAGTTTAGACCCACTGCAGCCAGGCATGATGAACACTGTCATCTAACTGGCTAACAAAATGCTTAAAAGTCTGGTAGTCAATCTGATTTACAACTGGTTGTCCATTCAAAGCACCTCAGGATGTGATTGAACACAAATAAAAATGCCCCCTTGGTTTAACCCGGCATTGATTTCTTTCCTGTGACTTCGGTATCGTGCAGAGACAGAAAATGTTTGCACCATTTCCATACAAAAAAATAATATTTTGGAAGGGCTGGGAACTCTAGGAAACCTGTGGGTGTATCAAAGCCTTGATATATAAAAATTAACAATAAATAAATAAATGATACCTTCCCAGTTCAATTTCCAAAGCAACGTAAACAATGGAAAACCAGGCTAACATAGAACACCTGATGGAGAACATATTCACTGCAAATTCCCCTTTGCATATCTGTTTGTTCAGCAAGCTGGCAAAAGACATTAGAGCATATCGTGTTTCACTGTCCAAATAGGGAATACTTAAGGTATAAGCATTGACCGTTGTTTTCATCTTTTAATGTGGATATAACAGATGATCAAAGAATAAAGTATTTCCTGGATGGATCAAATCAGGATTTTTCTGAATTAGTTGCCAAGTTTCTGTTGGATATAATTGGTACATCTGTTAAGGGAGATTTTTATATTAAATGATGGTTATTTGAGCTGTGACAATGTTATTCTGGTTGTAAAATGTTTCTGGTTACAAAATGTTTCGCTGTATGATGCCAATAAAGGCTTTGTATGTATGTGTGTGTGTGTGTGTGTGTGTGTGTGTGTGTGTGTGTGTGTGTGTGTGTGTGTGTGTGTGTGTGTGTGTGTGTGTGTGTGTGTGTGTGTGTAAAAGACATTAAAACAAGACAGATGCAAAAGCATAATGCAAATACACCACAAGATGGAATCGTAGAATTGTAGGTTCATCCCGCACATGCAGAATAATGCACTTTCAAACTGTTTTCAGTGCTCTTTGAAGCTGTGCGGAATAGCAAAATCCACTTGCAAACAGTTGTGAAAGTGGTTTGAAAACGCATTATTTTGCGTGTGCGGAAGGGGCCGTAGAAATGGAAGTGGCCATACTGGTAAATGCAGCATCAGCTCAGAGTATCCCTGACATATTTATCCAGCCGCTGCTTGTAGACTGCCAGATCTTAAATTTCTATAATGTGATGGTGACTTTGAGATGACCTGGTGCCAAAAAAGTTGTTTGGTCATGGTGGGGAGGGCAGCCGCCCATGGAGACTCAGATTTTGCACCAGGCTACATTTTCCCTCACTGAGCTGCGTGGCATAGTGGTTAAGTGCTTGCACTGCCACTCACACGATCAGGAGTTCGAGCCTCCTGTGGGTCAGATATCCTGCCAGCTGGCTCATGGTCAACTCAGCCATCCATCCATTCCTTGGTCGGTAAATGGGTACCTAGCACATAGCTAGGAGGTGAAGAATAGCTGGGGAAAGCAATGGCAAACTACCCCACAAAAATGGCTTGCCTATGAAATCACTGCTTGCAGTGGTACCCCAGGGTTGAACATGACTGAAGGGGAAACTTTACCTTTTTTTACATTTTCCCTAGATATGCCTCTGCCAGTTAGCCAGAGACAGCTCTTCTGGAACCCCCTCCCTATGCTCCCAGAAATAGGCTGTAACTGTTTGCTGCAACTTTCCTATACCATCCAGGTGATTTTACAGCCTTGTGTATTTCAAACAAGCAGCAAATCATTTCTAATCTGTGCTGGATTACAAGGTACTTCCATAAGAAACGAAACTGTCTTGAATCGTTATGTCTGAGCCCCTATACGCACAACACCTTTTGGCAATTTCATTATCTTTATGCACAGAGCTGTGGGGGTTAAATCTACCACCAAGATGGTCACAGCCAACTTCAAATGTTGCCAGACTCCTCAGTTTTGCACACTTCAGTCTCAAACAGGAGGTTTTGCTTAAAGAATTTATGTGCAGTTTTGGGATGCATTACCTGTTGCAGTATAAAATAACCAAAATAATGAAGGTGATTAGAGAGCTACATGACTGTTTTAGATGGGTCGGGTCATTCGCTTGCTCGAATGAGGATGCAGCATAACCAAAGCTCCCCCTGGGGAGCATTTTGGGGGGGGGGGAGGATGAAAGTAAGCCATAATATGAACCTGCAAAGTCACTTAATCGGACAGTTATTTGGTTGGGCCACAACTCTCCACTGCGTTAAGCAGAGATCTTTCCCAGCCCTGAAATTTGGGATCCTATTCAAAGGGAAATTGGACCTTTGGCCTATAGCCCGCCGCATTTGCAAACTTAGGACCTGATCCCAACAAGAATTTTGTGGGCGGTGAAAGATGATGCCCTGTCTCTTTGCACAGCATGATGGTTGAGCGAGTCAGGCAGACTAGTCAATGCCTTCTGCCTGCTTTCTCCTAGTCTGTTCTGCTGCTAGGCCTTTGTTATCTCAATTTGTATTCCTAGGGACTTCCTTCCTTTGAGCTGCCCCACCCAAAAGGGCAACAGGTACTCTTAGGCCCATTCTGCGCAGGCCAATAAACAAGGGTGTAGGATACTAAAAAAAACTTTTTGGAGAGGAACTTTGCACAGATCCCCCCCCCCCCAAAAAAAAACCGAGTCTTCCCCGTGTTATTTTCCCCAACCCGGGTTTTTCAAAAATCGCTAAAGAAGCAATCCTTTTAAAAAAAAAAAAAAAAATCCCGGGCTGCAACCGCTCGCAAGCAAACGGCCAGGCGGGAGGCGCTTTATTTGTCTCCCTTTTCCTTTTCAAATTTGCGGCTTGCATCTGCGTAGCTACGCAGATTCAGATAGTCATATCGTAGGATGTCGGCATGGCTGTGGCGGTTCATTTGCGCATGCCTGCATAGCTACACATGGGTGGGAATTTAAAAAAAAAATAGATGTGTCTCCGTGCGAAGACACAATGGCAACCTGGATTGTTTCCGTGGGCTCCAATCGCTGCCTGCACAGATGCATGTGAACACGAAAACAGGAAAACAGGTTACTTTATCCCGACTGCAACCTGTTCCATACTTTGCTGTATGGAAGTGTTTTAAGGCTCTTCTGGCTACGTAAATAGTAATGTACAAGAAGAAGAAGAAGAAGAAGAAGAAGAAGAAGAAGAAGAAGAAGAAGAAAAGAAGAAAGAAGAAGAAGCAGAAGAAGCAGAAGAAGCAGAAGCAGAAGAAGAAGAAGAAGCAGAAGCAGAAGAAGAAGAAGAAGAAGAAGAAGAAGAAGAAGAAGAAGAAGAAGAAGAAGAAGAAGAAGAAGAAGAAGAAGAAGAAAAGAGTTTGGATTTATATCCCCCCTTTCTCTCCTGTAATGAGACTCAAAGGGGCTTACAATCGCCTTGCCCTTCCTCCCCCCACAACAAACACCCTGTGAGGTGGGTGAGTCTGAGAGAGCTCCGAGAAGCTGTGACTAGCCCAAGGTCACCTAGCTGGCGTGTGTTGGAGTGCACAGGCTACTCTGAATTCCCCAGATAAGCCTCCACAGCTCAGGCAGCAGAGCGGGGAATCAAACCCAGTTCCTCCAGATCAGAATGCACCTGCTCTTAACCACTACGCCACTGCTCTTAACCATTACGCCACTGCTGCTCACAAGGCCTCCCTTTCCTTATCACAGGACTGATTTCTTTAACCATAAAGAGGGGCCTCTCCTTTCTTAAAGCAACCAGCCCCATAGGGCCTTTTGCGAAAACACCTCCCTGCTTCACTGGTGCAAAATGAAAAAAATGGTATGAAACGAAGGCTGAAATCCAAAATGGCAAACACAAAAAGGGCCTTCAACTTGAATAAGGATTTGGGACATCCACGGACTGACTGGGCTTGGAAAGGAGGACAAATATTCCATGCGCAGCGCTTCTTTCATGAGCCAACCTAATGTGAATATTCATTAGGTCTGACAAGTATTCTAACACCCGTCCTTTGAGAATGTGATGAAAAGTAACACCTTGCTGCTTTAATCCACTTAGTTCTTCGCTGGTGCTTTTTTGGCTTTGATGTTTAAGCTCTCGGTTCCTCTGATACGACAGCTGGACCTCTCGCAACAAGTCAAAAAATAAAGTTTCCACTGATTCTCAACTTAATTTCAACGCGATCAGGCCCGCTTCGACAGAGGGGAGGACCTGATTTACCTGCAATTTGCAGTCCTTTGAAATACACTAATTCGAACTCAGGTTCTCACCTGCCCCTTTTCACACATAGCCTGGTGTGGTGGTCCCCTAATCTGGCCAGTTCTTCTCCGCTTTTTAACATCTGCAAGCAGTGGAATACGGCCCTAGGGATGTGGGGTACCCCATGTCCCCGGGCGCATGCCTTATGGTCACGTGGGGAGTGCCGGATGGTGACCAAACAGAGCCAACCATGGAGCTCCCAGTCCTGCTTTCTCCAGCTGCCGAGGGAAGAATTTGGAGCTGCTGCCACCACCACCCCTCCCTACCTGCAAGCCGAGGGGTGAGAGAAACTTGCTCCCTGGCTTGCAGGCAGCAAAGAGGGGCTGGAGCCCAACTTGCGAGTAAGCACGACTTACTCACGAGGGGAGCCTGGAGGGGTTTTTGCCTCCGGGCGCCATTTGGCCCCGGTACACCTCTGTCTGCAAGACTGAAGGGTTTACAAATTTATAAGAGAAGGAGGCTCCCTTGTGGCAGGTCAGATGAAACCAGGAGACCTTCAAAAAATGAAAAAACAAACAAATAAGGGATGAATCTCCCAATAGGGAATGTATCAGCTGTTTCAAAGTGCTGCTTGGGGGAAAAAATACCTTAGTCTGCTGACCAAGTGAAGCACAGAACTTTTCTATCACATTTTCCTATTTTTATTTCATTTCTGTTGCATATGTTACTACTGTGGCTCGGGTAACAAGAGTGATTCCAGCTCAGCAACGTAATGAGGCGCAGGAAGCCAGCGTTCTTCAAAGCAAAGGATTTTATTTGGAGGTGCTGGTCACAGCTCGGGCAGGAGAATCGCGCCCTTGCAACCAAGTGCAAGAACTTTTATTCCCAAACTTCAAAGGGGCAAAGGGGCAGGTAGAAAGGGGAGTTAAGGGGGCAAGTCCCTTACCAAACACCAATAAGAAAACAACAATACAAAAGAAGAATTACAACTTTGAATGGGATTACAAAATCCCGCTGTCAAACGTAGTCCCGCGAGATCTCGCAATGGTGCTGAAAGGAAAGCCGATAAGGTCCATTCAGGAAATCTAGGTGGGCTCGCTACCGCACCCAGCTACCTTCTTTATCAGATGGCTGTTTCCTTCAGTAATGCCCTGAAGCTCCCGCCTCATCTCTGCAACAAAGAAAAGTTCAAACTGTCCAATGGTGGTCCCTGCACGTCTTCCAACGGCTGGGGACCTCTGGGTGCTGCCATCAGATTTGATTTGCAAATCCAAAGGGGGTCTTTGTCTTTGCTAAGGAGTCGGCTGGGTGTTGGTCTAAGCTGCATTCCAGAGCCAACTTCCTTGTCCCTTAATATCAACCTCTACAGGCTACTGCTTTTACTGACAAACACAAATCTTAAAATAACCTTTTTAAACTTAAACTTTAGAGAAGAAGAAGAAGAAGAAGAAGAGTTTGGATATATATTTCCCCTTTCTCTCCTGTAGGAGACTCAAAGGGGCTTACAATCTCTTTGCCCTTCCCCCCTCACAACAAACACCCTGTGAGGTAGCTGGGGCTGAGAGAGCTCCAATAAGCTGTGACTAGCCCAAGGTCACCCAGCTGGCGTGTGTGGGAGTGTACAGGCTAATCTGAATTCCCCAGATAAGCCTCCACAGCTCAGGCGGCAGAGCTGGGAATCAAACCCGATTCCTCCAGATTAGATACATGAGCTCTTAACCTCCTACGCCACTGCTGGGAACACAGTATAATACAAACACATGAGAATCTCCTAAATTAACAATAACAAAACCTTAAGCTAACGGGGAAACCCAGTCAAACTAAAATCCTAAACAGTGGGCAAATCATAAATCCAAATCTAAAGGGGCTTTTATTACATCCTAGCAGGGCGTAGACAAGAGGGAAACCATATAACATTGGCACAACCCTACATATTTGCTCTTTGAGCTTCTCGTGGAGGCTTCTGAACTACACCAGTCTCTGCATCTTGACATGGAACTAGTGTAGTCACGTAACTTGACTCAAGAAAATATTATGGCTATTTTCTTCGGCAGTAACACATACAGCATGCCCAAGGATAGCGACATGCTTTTCCTTCCTTAACCATCTTCTATACCATCTACCAGCCTTCCTACAACATACTAGAGAGCCAGTGTGGTGTACTAGTTAAGAACAGGGGGATTCTAAACTGAAGAACCGGGTTCGATTCCCCACTCCTCCACCTGAGTGGCGTAGGCTTATCTGGTGAACCAGATTAGCTTGTGCACTCCAACACATGCCAGCTGGGTGACCTTGGGCTAGTCACAGTTCCCTCAGAACTCTCTCAGCCCCACCTATCTCACAAGGTGTCTGCTGTGGGGAGAGGAAGGGAAAGGAGCTTGTAAGTCACCTTGAGTCTCCTTACAGGAGAGAAAGGTGGGATATAAATCCATACTCCTCCTCCTCCTGTCTCTAGTGTTGCCCTCACTTGATGTTGTCCATGCTTGAATGGCTCTTGTGAGGGTTTATGTGGCCTAAATTTTGATAGCATTCTGAGGTTTTAATGACAGTTATATTTTATGGATTAGCAGAATTGTTTTCAATGTTTGTGTGCCACCCTGAGCCGAACTTGGGTCGCAGGTGTGGGGGGGATATAAATGTAATAAATCAATAAACAAACACATGAATAAACAAACAGACAAATAAACTGAGCACACTCCAACCGATAAGGTAAATTGCTTGCCTGCACATTTCTGCCCAAGGATGCCAAAGACTTTGTAGGAGTCGAGCCAAAGAGATTAAAAAAAAAAACTTCCAGGACTCCTTGCCTAAAATGCACCTTTCCGTTCCTCCTGGGTGACATTTGTATCCTATCAGAATTTGAAGGTTCACTGCAGCATGGGAGTTCTCCATTTTTGGCTGGAGTCCTTTGAACTCTGCTGACTGAATGGGAAAGCAGCCGTAGATGCCGCGGCTGTGTTTCACAGCAATCTACAGCTCCGTGCACCACTGATAGTGGAGTCAGAAGTGATTTTATTCCATTTCTGATCTTGCTTTTAAATAAAGATGGAACTGTGTTTTTATTTCTGTATAAGTTAGGTAGGAACAAACTGTATTAGGCAGAAAGTGGGAATTATAGCTATCTTTTGTATTTGTGTCTGCATGGAACCTCCTTGGCTCAAGGCAGGAATCCACCCCTGCTCCACCTGGGCATGTCCCTTTCATTTGTAAAAACCCTGAATGGACGTTGACAAAAGGGACCCCGGAAGAAGCGCCTCCAGCTGCCTTTAATCCCACCAGCAGGCAGATAAAGGTGCCATCAAGCTTGTTAGGTTTTTTTTCCCTGACCCCCCAAGCAACCCAAAGGACTCTTTGTGTGTTTTTTCCCGCAACTGTGCTCTACTAAGTCATTGTTTCTCTTCCACCCTACTCTGGTCGCGAAATTCAAGAAGGGACTGCCCACCAGACTCTAATTGGTTCCCATGTGTATTTGTAGATGTATGATTGGTTACTATGTATTTTGTGAATGAACGGTTGTAGGCTGTCCTGTATTCCCCTGGACTCCCGGGCGGGAGAAAGTGTATATGAGCTGTTGTAAAGCTGCTAGGCAGCGCAGTTGCCTTGATGTGGAGGTGCTGACATGTAGGTCAGCATCTCAATAAAACCTTTTATTATTTCACTATACTTGCTGTGTCGGGTCCCGTTTCTGTTCCTCTGCGCTGCCGAGAGCTGGTTGGTCTGGAGCTATTAAAAGTTACCAGGCAGCGCGGTAACACCACTGTGCATAAGGAGCATCATGCGCCAGCAGTTCACAGTCTCATGTACTGGGCATGAATCTGGCACTTTGAAGCAGATGGATTGAGGCCTGCTGCCCAACTCCGCCGCAACGCAGAGGAAAATTCTGTGCCCGTTGGAGGATGTTAAAAGAGAACCACAGAAACTCTCCTTAGTTCTTTCTTAGTTGGATTTGTATCCCCCCTTTCTCTCCTGTAGGGAGACTCAAAGGGGCTTACAAGCTCCTTTCCCTTCCCCCCTCACAATAAACCCCCTGTGAGATGGGTGAGGCTGAGAGAGCGCCGAAGAACTGTGACTAGCCCAAGGTCACCCAGCTGGCGTGTGTGGGAGTGCACAGGCTAATCTGAATTCCCCAGATAAGCCTCCACAGCTCAAGTGGCAGAGCGGAGAATCAAACCCGGTTCTCCAGATTAGAGGGCACCTGCTCTTAACCACTACACCACGCTGGCTCAGTGGTGGGTATTTTCTTTAGTAAGCTTTCTCACTATTTTAGCGACCCTTCCCAGCTGGCTAATTTATATTCTTCTAGCCTAGCAGGGTTATTCAGATTCTTGATAGATAAGTGGCACACTTCGCATATTAATGAGCGCCAGAAAGATATTTGCTTTTGCAGGATCACCCATATGCCACTATCTAACATAACATAAGAACATAAGGAAGAGCCTGCTGGATCAGACCAGAGTCCATCTAGTCCAGCTCTCTGCTACTTGCAGTGGCCCACCAGGTGCCTTTGGGAGCTCACATGCAGGATGTGAAAGCAGTGGCCTTCTGCTGCTGCTGCTCCCGATCACCTGGTCTGCTAAGGCATTTGCAATCTCAGATCAAGGAGGATCAAGATTGGTAGCCATAAATCGACTTCTCCTCCATAAATCTGTCCAAGCCCCTTTTAAAGCTATCCAGGTTAGTGGCCATCACCACCTCCTGTGGCAGCATATTCCAAACACAGATCACGCAACGCGTGAAGTGTTTCCCTTTATTAGTCCTAATTCTTCCCCCCAGCATTTTCAATGAATGCCCCCTGGTTCTACCATTGTGAGAAAGAGAGAGAAATGTCTCTCTGTCAACATTTTCTACCCCCCCATGCATAATTTTATAGACTTCAATCAAACATGGGGGGGGGGGGAGGTCATTGTGTGTGTGATCAGCATCCCAGCTGACAACAGGGCATTGAAAGCAGGCAGAACATACAGGAAGCTGCCCTATACTAAATTTGAAGAAGAATTTGGATTTACACCCCACCTTTATCTCCTGTAAGGAGACTCAAGGCAGCTTACAAAGTCCATTCCCTTCTTCTCCCCACAACAGACACCTTGTGAGCAGAGGCGTTCCTCCCATTGGGCAAAGTGGGCAGTTGCCCAGGGCGCCTCCTTGTGGGGGGGCGCAAAAACTGCAGGTGGGATTTTTTTGAATTTTCAGTGTTTTTTTCTGTTTTTGGCCTGCAGGGGGTGCAGTTTTTAGGCTAGCAGCACCAAAATTTCAGGGAATTTTCAGGAGACTATCGTAATGATATCACCCAGGTATGGTGAGATTTGGTTTAGGGAGTCCAAAGTTATGGATTCCCATAGGGAGTGTCCCCATCCCCCATTGTTTCCAATGGGAGCTAATAGGAGTTGGGGGCTACACCTTTGAGGGTCCATAACTTTGGACCCCCTGAACCAAACTTCACTAAACCTGGGGAGTATCATCAGTAGGGGCTCATGAAGATACTCTGAAATTTTGGTGCTGCTATCTTAATAATTGCACCCCTGACAGCAGGCACACCCTAAATGTCCCCAGATTCTCTTTTTAAATCCACCCCCTTCCTGCCAATGCTTGTTTTCTTTCTTTCTTTCTTTCTTTCTTTCTTTCTTTCTTTCTTTCTTTCTTTCTTTCTTTCATGCCTAATAAAGGTTATTGTTGTTGTTGGGGGGGCATCAAACTCAGGTTTTGCCCAGGGCTCCAGTTTGCCTAGGTACGCCACTGCTTGTGAGGTAGGTGGGGCTCGGGGAGTTCATAGAGAACTGGAACTGGCCCAGTGTTACCCAGCAGGCTTTAAATGTAGGTGAGGGGAAATAAATCCAGTTCACCAGATAAGACCTCCACTCATGTGGAGCAGAGGGGAATCAAACCTGGATCTCCAGATTAGAGAGCACCTGCTCTTAACCACTACGCCACACTGCCTCTCCAGTTAGTCCATCAAGATCAGCATTGTCTACATAGACTGGAAGCTGTCGGGGGTCTCAGCTTAAGGTTTACCCATTACCTAAAAATGACCCGCCTCCGTGCTGGATTTATGGTCACCCACAGGCTTGGCAGGCGGAGCCTGGAGCCTCAAAATGCAGGGGCCCTCGAGCCAAGGTGTATAATGTTTTTGACCCTGTCATGGGCTTGTCCTAAAGCACCCTAGCCTAGACTCTAAATAACCCTTTCGTAATTTTCCTAGCACTCCATATCCGAATAATACTGTCTTAAGCCACTTACTTGTGCCAGCATTGATTTCTGCCCTATGTATTGTCGAAGGCTTTGACGGCCGGATTCAACTGGTTGTTGTGGGTTTTCCGGGTTGTGTGGCCGTGGCCTGGCAGATCTTGTTCCTAACGTTTCGCCCGCATCTGTGGCTGGCATCTTCAGAGGTGTCTCACAGAGGGAAGTCTGTTGCATGCTGTGTCCAGTGAGACACATTGCGAATCACACCGGACACAGTGTGTAACAGACTTCCCTCTGTGATACACACACCTCTGACGATGCCAGCCACAGATGCGGGCGAAACGTTGGGAACAAGATCTACCAGACCACAGCCACACAGCCCGGAAAGCCCACAACAACCGACGTCTGTCCTGATTTTGTCCTTCCAGAACTTCCCTGAAGGGGACCCCATCTTTTGTGGGACCCCATCTTCCCCTAGGGTGGGGGATTGGGAGGGGAGCTCACCAGTAGAATAGCCCCAGGGCCTCTCTTCATCCAAATCCGTCACTGACCCCCCCCGCCCCCGCAAAAAGAGCTCCCCAGCAAGTCTTTCCCGACTGTGGCCAGCAGGGGCGCTGCACCCTCTCCATCCCGGGGCGCGCGGTCCTGCGCGTCTTTGCGCACCGAGGCGCCGGCCGTGCGCTCTGGCCGCCGCGGGGCGCTGCGGAGCTCCCAACCGGCCGCAGCCCGGATGTAGAAGCGGCTCTAGCAGCGGCAGCAGCGGCGGCAGGAGCCGGAGCCGGAGCGAGCTGGCCGGGAGGGAAAGGCAGGTAGGGCTGAGAGCCGGTAGGGCTGGCTGGGAGGGCGGCTCCCCGGGCGAGGCTCTCCTGGCGAGGCAGAGTGGCCGAGCTGGGGGCGCAGGGGCCGGGCAGGAGGCGGCCGGGGCCGCAGCATCATCACCCAGCATCCCCAGCATCCCCAGGGTTTGCAAGGCAGCCTGGCGCCGGTGCCTCTCACAAAGCCCGGGAGCGGCGCTTCTGCAGCAGCGGTGCGCGAGAGACGCGGGTCGGGCAGGGCTCGTTCACACGTGTGCGTGCGCGCCGGGTGATGTCAGAGTGGGAGGGGAGGCAGGGAAGAAAGGGACGGCTGGATCCCCAAGTCTCGCCCTGCGCGGTGGGGCCTGGCCTGCCCCTTTGGCCCTAAGGGGCAGGAGGAGGAGGGCGCCCCTCTCCTTGAGATCCATCCGATCGGGGAAGTTGACTACTTGCGAGGCTTTGGCAGGGCACTGCCCAACAGCACACGGCCGAGACAGGTTGGAGCCCAAGCTGAGCACGGCTGTGTCCGGCCCCTGGTTATATGGGCGGTTGCAGGTATGTGGCTCTGAGCGAGAGAGATGGGAGGGGCGGGTCCAGGACGACATCAGGTCGGCCAGATGGCCTCCCCCCTTCCATCCCCCTCTGGATTGCAGGGGGATTGCCAAGGAGGAGTCCTGCGGAGTGGGTTTTCCGGGCTGCCCGGCCGTGGCCTGGTGGTTTGGCCCCTGACCTGTCACCTGCACGTGGCCGGCATCTTCAGAGGCGTGTCACGGCAGGATGTGTTTGTGTGTCCGCATCCGACCGTGACCCTTCTCTGTAGATGCCAGTCGAGGATGCAGGTAAAAGAGCAGGACCAAAATCTACCACACCACAACAAAAACCCACAACAGCCGGATTCCAGCCCAAACAGTTCTGTGTTGGCTCCACAGATCCTGGCTCAGCTGCTGGACAGAAAGATGACAAATAGCGCAAGTGCTGCCCGAGCTTTGAATTGCCGTGTTCATTTCCTGCCTTTCCCATTTCAAGGTGCTAGTCCTGTTTAGTTTGGGAACTCGGTAGACCAGCAAGGAAGAGACTCCTCCACATAGAAACCTGGCATGAAATGATGTTTGATAAGAGAAAGATAGAGCTTCTTTTTCCCTGTCGGAGACAATCTTTGTTCGATACCCTGGGCTAGGAATAGCAGGTTCAGAGACGCGTCTTGTAGACAACAGGCAGGAAACCTGGAGCCTTGCCAATGAAATCAATAGAAGACAACACCAACCCTCTTGGATTGTGCTGACGGGGTGGGAGAAATCCTCCTGTCTCTCCCAAAGCGGGGGGAGCAAAATCATTTTAGATGCTTCCCACTTTCCTCGCCAGGCTCTCTGTTTGATATATGCACATGAATCAATATGGTAGCTAGAGTTTTAATAGTGCTTGAAGAAGGAGGAGGAGGAGGAGGAGGAGGAGGAGGAGGAAGTTTGGCGTAGTGGCTAAGAGCAGGTGCACTCTGATCTGGAGGAACCGAGTTTGATTCCCATCTCTGCCGCCTGAGCTGTGGAGGCTTATCTGGGGAATTCAGATTAGCCTGTACACTGCCACACACGCCAGCCGGGTGACCTTGGGCTAGTCACAGCTTCTCGAAGCTCTCTCAGCCCCACCTACCTCACAGGGTGTTTGTTGTGAGGGGGGAAGGGCAAGGAGATTGTATGCCCCTGAGTCTCCTGCGGTAGAGAAAGGGGGGGATATAAATCCAAACTCCTCCTCCTCCTCCTCCTCCTCCTCCTCCTTCTTCTTCTTCTTCTTCTTCTTCTTCTTCTTCTTCTTCTTCTTCTTCTTCTTCTTCTTCTTCTTCTTCTTCTTCTTTCTCTCCTGTAAGGAGACTCAAAGGGGTTTACAATAGCAAAATCAACTTGTAAACAATTGCAAAAGGGGATCGAAAGTGCATTATTCTGCATGTGCGGAAGGGGCCCCTCTCTCCCGCTCCCTCCCACGCTCTCTCTTAAACACAGGCCCACACAGTGTCCCCCCCCCCCCCGCTCACCTTAGTTAGTTTGCAGTTTTCTCTTGATTTCTGATCCTTCTTGTTCCGTCAGCTATATGGGGCCTGTCTGCAGAACTTGAAAAGGTTTGCATTAACAGCGGGGTCTTTAAGAGGTTTCCTGTGTCGAAACTGTTCGATTTGTAGAGCACTTCTTGCCTTTGGGAAATCCCATGCTCTCTTTCTGTTAGTTCCTGCGAAGGAGAACTCCGAACCACAGAGTTTTGACTCGTTCCCTCTTGTTGCCCTTCACTTCTGGAATGGGCATTCTCTGCTTCTTTGCTCTGAGAAACGGGTGCCCCAGTTACTTCTTGACTCAGCACCAAACACCGGCATTTACTGGGGTGCTGTGTGGTTTCCGGGCTGTATGGCCGTGTTCTAGCAGTATTCTCTTCTGTTTCGCCTGCATCTGTGGCTGGCATCTTCAGAGAATCCGACATTTATGTTCGAACTGCACATTGCTGGCTGGTGCAGCGGTCCGTCTGAATTATTGGAAGCAGTTTTGCTGGTGAACTTGCTGGAAGTTCCACCCTATGGAGACTGAGCCCCTTCCGCACATGCAGAATAATGCACTTTTAATCCACATTCACAACAAGTGGATTTGGCTATTCCTCACAGTAAAATCCAGCTGCGAAGTGCATTGAAAGTGGATTGAAAGTGCATTATTCTGCATGTGCGGAAAAGGCCTCCGTGCTATGCAGATAAAGGCAAAATAACCTGGATTCTGATTGGAGAGTCTGATTGGAAGAGAGTATTTCGAGAGTTTGGCTTGTTCACTCCTTCTAATGCAGAGCGAGTGGGCCCACCTTTGTCTGTCAAGTGCCGTAGAATATGCCGCTGTGTGCGAGGCTTCAAGAGAACGCTCACGCACGCCCACCAGTTCTACTCATGTACCTGGTATCTGGCTTGGCTTGCTTTCTTGCAAAACAGCTCGCAACCTTCATTTTTGCCCTCGGATCCACCTTTCCCCTCTCTTGCTTTATTCTGGCATTCCATTTTCTTTTTCCTTTTTCTGGTCGCCACCTCTCAAAAAGGATATTGAAGAGATAGAAAAAGTGCAGAGAAGGGCAACGAGGATGATTGAGGGACTGGAGCACCTTCCCTATGAGGAGAGGCTGCAGCATTTGGGACTCTTTAGTTTGGAGAGGAGACGTCTGAGGGGGGGATATGATTGAAGTCTATAAAATTATGCATGGGGGGTAGAAAATGTTGACAGAGAGAATTTTTTCTCTCTTTCTCACAATACTAGAACCAGGGGGCATCCATTGAAAATGCTGGGGGGAAGAATAAGGACTAATAAAAGGAAACACTTCTTCACGCAAAGTGTGATTGGTGTTTGGAATATTCTGCCACAGGAGGGGGTGATGGCCACTAACCTGGATAGCTTTAAAAGGGGCTTGGACAGATTTATGGAGGAGAAGTCGATCTATGGCGACCAATCTTGATCCTCCTTGATCTGAGATTGCTAATGCCTTAGCAGACCAGGTGCTCAGCAGCAGCAGCAGCAGCAGAAGGCCACTGCTTTCACCTCCTGCATGTGAGCTCCCAAAGGCACCTGGTGGGCCACTGCGAGTAGCAGAGTGCTGGACTAGATGGACTCTGGTCAGATCCAGCTGGCTTGTTCTTATGTTCTTATGTTCCAGCAGCCTGTTTAGCTCTTATGCGCTGCTGCCACTTTTGTATTCTGCTGGTGTTGTTGTTTGAATACTAAAGGTGACCTGAAGTGTCAGCATGCCAGCAACTGGGAACGAGATGGGAGTCTGTATCAGGGAGGGGCTTCACTGCTCCTCCTAGTGCAGTGGTGGCAAACCTGTGGCACGGGTGCCAGAGGTGGCACTCAGCGCCCTCTCTGTGGGCACACGCAAACGTCTAGGCTGGCCTGGGCCACTGAGAATGCGCGACACGCGGCAGGCCACACTCAGGACAGCAGTGGGGTCGTTCAGGCCCTTCCGCACATGCAGAATAATGCACTTCCAATCCACTTCCAATGCACGTTGCAGCTGGGTTTGACTGTGCAGAATAGCAAAATCCACTTGCAAACAATTGTGAAAGTGGATTGAAAGTGCTTTGTTCTGCATGTGCGGAAGGGGCCTCAGAGGAAACTGTAGGGTCGAATCCAGCTGGCTTTTTCATTCTGTCTCGATTGCCCTCCTTACTACAACCCCCTTCTCACGAGCTCTTTGGCCATGCGGGTCCCATCATGTCAGCATAGGCTTTTGGGGGTAGAAGGGATGCCTATTTCCTTTTTCACCCATGGAAAAGGATTCAACCCGCAGTCTTGTTTGGATCCAACCCATAGTCTTGAGGCTTTCCTGTTCTCCCCCATTTGCCCCCTCAGGGGTACAAGTAATACTAGTGGTGGGATCCAAAAATTTTAGTAACAGGTTCCCATGGTGGTGGGATTCAAACTGTGGCATAGCGCCAATGGGGCTGGGCGGAGCATTCCGGGGGCGTGGCCGGGCATTCCGAGGGTGTGGCATTCCTGGGCGGGGCTGTGGCAAGGACGCAGCTGCTGCGCCGGTCCTTGGGTGGGAAACAAATGCACGCAGGCGCAGGCTGCCACGCACGCCGGGGCACCTCCTGCTAGACTGCTTCAAGTTCTGCGCGCTACTGCTGAGAGGAGGGGCGTAACTAAGGCAAAAATCACGTGGCAAAATCACCCATTAGTAACCCCCTCTCGGCACACACAAATAATTAGTAACCTACTCTCGGGAACCTGTGAGAACCTGCTGGATCCCACCTCTGGTAATACCCCCTGGCCGTTTTGGCTCAGGAAAAGAGTGCTTTTGGCGAGGGAGGTTTGAGGGGCCTAATTCCACTGAGGATAGCATTGAGGGTTACTCCGCTGCACTCAGCACCACTAGATCCGATCTGAGCTGACCAATGTGACCATCTCAAATTCCATCATTCAGTCCTGTGCTATTTGAATCCAAGTCTAAAGGGAGATATAACATCAGTCGCCAAAATCTTTCACCCATTTTAAAGGCACAGTCACATTGCCCCGCCCTGGTCCTCCGGGTCACACGTTCACATTGGGGTGATTGTTTGTGTGAGCCCGGGCCTGATCCCTGAGGCCACATGAGAGCAGCTTAAACTCCCCTTGTTCTGCTCCATCCAACGCAACTCTGAACAGTGCTACAATTGAGTTGGGGGTTGGGTATTCATAACGGCAGCCCAGTGTTCACCAGCCTGTTTGAAGAACTCTAGGAGGTTTTTTTTTATAACTTGTCAGCACTAAAATAATGTTCAGCATGAAAGAGCAGGACAGATTTTGTATACAGCGTAAAAGATGATGCCGGGGGAACATCTCTTGGGATAGTGCCAGAGACCGGGGCCACCAGATAAAAGGCCCTGACTTTAGTAGACATCTGCCTCACCTCCAAAGCCAGGGATGATAATGAAGGAGGAGGAGTAGTTTGGATTTATATCCCCCCTTTCTCTGCTCTAAGGAGACTCAAAGGGGCATACAAACTCCTTTCCCTTCCCCCCTCACAACAACAAACACCCTGTGAGGTGGGTGGAGCTGAGAGAGCTCCAAAGAACTGTGACTAGCCCAAGGTCACCCAGCTGGCATGTGTTGGAGTGGACAAGCTAATCTAGTTCCCCAGATGAACCTCCCCAGATAAACCTCCACATCTCAAGTGGCAGAGCGGGGAATCAAACCCAGATCTCCATATTAGAGTGCACCTGCTCTTAACCACTACGCCACTGTTCCATCCAGTGATCCTGTAATGCATTTTTATCCCAAGTGTGTATGTTACCCTAGTATTCCTGCTTGCTCCCATATGCTGCATCCAGTCCCTGCCCTGACCCTCAAAGTCACTTTCCATAGGTTGTAGTTAGATCACCAGCGCTTCCAATGGATCTGCACATTGCTTTTTGTTTCTGTTTTGATCCACAATGCGGAAGAAATTTCTCTTGTACACTGAGAAGTTCAGCTTTCATCCTATATCTGTGGTCAGTTGAGACAGTTTGGGCAGGCAGGGGGTGGCGGCATGGCAGGTAAAATGTTTGCATCTGTCTTCACCCAAGAGGAGGTGAGGAACATTCCTGCACCTGAACCAAGCTTCTTAGGAGGCGAATCCGAGGAACTAGCGAAGATAGTGGTAGACAAGGAAGAAGTTCTGGCAGCCATTGATAAACTAAATGTTACCAAATCCCCTGGCCCAGATTGCATTCACCCAAGAGTTCTTAAAGAGCTCAAGCATGAAATTGCTGGTCTTCTCACTTTAATATGCAACTTATCCCTGAAATCAGGCTCCATCCCTGAAGACTGGAAGATGGCCAATGTCACACCAATCTTTAAGAAAGGATCTAGGGGGGACCCGGGAAATTACAGGCCAGTCAGTTTGACATCTGTTCCTGGTAAATTAGTAGAATCTATCATTAAAGATAAAATTATAAAACATGTAGAAAAGCAAGACCTGCTGAGAAAGAGTCAGCATGGCTTTTGTAGAGGCAAATCCTGTCTTACAAACTTACTAGAGTTCTTTGAGGGTGTAAACAGGCATGTGGACAGGGGTGAACCGGTGGACATTGTCTACTTGGATTTCCAAAAGGCTTTTGACAAAGTTCCTCACCAGAGACTGTTGAGAAAACTCAGCAATGAAGGAATAAGAGGGGAAGTCCTCCTATGGATTAAAAACTGGTTGAGAAACAGGAAACAAAGAGTGGGTGTAAATGGGAAGTTCTCACAATGGAGAGATGTCGGGAGTGGTGTCCCCCAAGGATCCGTTTTGGGACCAGTGCTCTTTACCTATTCATAACCTATTCATAAATGACCTGGAAGTAGGGGTGGGTAGCGTGGTGGCCAAGTTTGCAGATGATACCAAATTATGTAGGGTGGTGAGAACCACAAAGGATTGCGAAGAGCTCCAAGCGGACCTTGATAAATTAGATGAGTGGGCTCAGAAATGGCAAATGCAGTTCAATGTAGCAAAATGTAAAGTGATGCACATAGGGGCAAAAAATCCAAACTTCACATACACGCTACAGGGGTCAGTGCTATCAGTCACAGACCAGGAAAGGGATTTAGGCGTCTTAGTTGATAGTTCCATGGGAATGTCAACTCAATGCATGGCAGCTGTGAAAAAGGCAAACTCTATGCTGGGGATCATTAGAAAAGGAATTGAGAATAAAACTGCAAAGATTGTCATGCCCTTATATAAAGCAGTGGTGCGACCGCACTTGGAGTACTGTGTCCAGTTCTGGTCGCCGCATCTCAAAAAGGATATTGAGGAGATAGAAAAAGTGCAGAGAAGGGCAACGAGGATGATTGAGGGACTGGAGCACCTTCCCTATGAGGAGAGGCTGCAGCGTTTGGGACTCTTTAGTTTGGAGAGGAGGCGGCTAAGGGGGGATATGATTGAAGTCTACAAAATTATGCATGGGGTAGAAAATGTTGACAGAGAGACATTTTTCTCTCTTTCTCACAATACTAGAACCAGGGGACATTCATTGAAAATGCTGGGGGGAAGAATTAGGACTAATAAAAGGAAACACTTCTTCACGCAACGTGTGATTGGTGTTTGGAATATTCTGCCACAGGAGGGGGTGATGGCCACTAACCTGGATAGCTTTAAAAGGGGCTTGGACAGATTTATGGAGGAGAAGCCGATCTATGGCTACCAATCTTGATCCTCTTTGATCTGAGATTGCAAATGCCTTAACAGACCAGGTGATCGGGAGCAACAGCCGCAGAAGGCCATTGCGTTCACATCCTACATGTGAGCTCCCAAAGGCACCTGGTGGGCCACTGCGAGTAGCAGAGAGCTGGACTAGATGGACTTTGGTCTGATCCAGCTGGCTTGTTCTTATGTTCTTATGTTCCTTTTGCTTGCTCATAAGGGATAGGGTACTAAGTTCTAGCATGGTTCCTGTGCTTAGCTTCACCCAGCAGCGACAGGCATGATTATTTCATTTAACTTATTTAAAACCTTGATTAGCCACCTTTCTTCGTAACGGAGTTGCAAGTGGCTTACAACACAGATAAAACACACATAAAACAAGTTAGAAACACAAAGGCCAAAATTTAAAATCGCATTTCAGGACTGCTAGTAAATGTACCCAAATTCAGTCCTAAATAAAACCATCTCCAAGTGCCTCCTAAAGATTGAAAGAGAGGGGGCCAGGCCAGAAGCATAGCGGGGCCAGAGTGCACTTGGTGCGCACTCTGTGTGTTCTGCGCCTCCCCCCCCCCACCGCAGTGCCCTGCTTCCCCCACCCCCCCACCCCCAGTAGTTCAGCCTGGAAAAGCGGCCTGTTTCCTTCAGGCTGAAAACGGCCTGGTGGGAACTACACTTCCCAGGAGACCCTGGGGTTCATAAGGTCTCCTGGGAAGTGTAGTTCCCACCAGGCCGTTTTCAGCCTGAAATGAACAGGTCATTTCAGCAGCCTGCACTATTTCACTAAGGTAAGTGGGAGGGGGCGCTGCGGGGTGGAGGCAATTTCCCGCCCCCCAGGCTCACCCAGTGCAACGTGTACCCCTTTGTCCCCTGGTAGCTCCGCCTTTGGGCCAGGCACACAGTTCCACAGTTGTGGGGCACCATCAAAAATCTCCTGTCTCGTTTGCCCAACCAAACAAACCTTTTTAGTTGGCAGGACAGTCTGGAGGGTCTCTCCCTCTGATTTTAATTATGGTTGCTAACAAAAAGATATAAGGGGGGGAGCAGGGGTTTACAATCTCCTTTCCGTCCTCCCTCCACAACAAACACCCTGTGAGGTGGGTGGGACTGAGAGAACTCCAAAGAACTGTGACTAGCCCAAGGTCACCCAGCTGGCATGTGTTGGAGCACACAAGCTAAGGTTCACCAGATAAGCCTCCACAGCTCAAGTGGCAGAGCGGGGAATCAAACCCGGTTCTCCAGATTAGAGTGCACCTGCTCTTAAACACTTCACCACGCTGGCTCGAATTGAGCTCTCCATGTGACTGCAAGTCCTCATGGTGACTGTGTGCTAAATGTAATGTGTAGTTTTTGTGTAAGAGACCATTGTGAGCCCTGGGCGGGGGGGTGGGGGTTATCGTCAGGATCTGCCAACCCCTGCAATAACCAGACTCTTGGTTTCAGAAATCAGTTTATTGGCAGGTTCTGATGAATTGTAGACAAACAAGCTTTGCTGGAACTGAGTTCCGCTACTATAACATCTCTTGGTTAATATTTCTTTCTCCCCAGCCCCCACCCTTGGGATCCCACTGGGATGAGATCACCAGAAACATTCTCAGGCAGGGCAGATCTCCCAGGCCAGACCAGAGATAAGCCCGGGTGCTGTTCAGCTCAAAGGCTGAGAAAGTTGCTGCGCGCCCAAAGCAAAGCCCACCTGCAGAAATAAACAGCAGGCTAAGCCAAGAGTTCCCACGTTGCCACCTGCTCCTGGCCCATCCCATAGTCTCATGGCAAGAGCCAGGGACAAGCAGAAATCTTGACAGGGTCTTGACTAAGGCCCCTTCCGCACATGCAGAATAGTGCACTTTCAGTCCACTTTCACAATGGTTTGCAAGTGGATTGTTCTATTCTGCACAGTAAAATCCAGTGGCTAAGTGCATTGAAAGTGGATTGAAAGTGCATTGTTATGCATGTACGAAAGGGGCCAGAGGGGAGGAAGGAGAGGAGGTGGAAAAGGAGGAGGAGGATTTATATCCCCCTTTCTCTCCTGTAAGGAGGCTCAAAGGGGCTTACAAACTCCTTTTCCTTCTGCCCTCACAACAAACACCCTCTGAGGTAGGTGGGGCAGAGAGAGGGCTCAGAAGAACTGTGACTAGCCCAAGGCCACCCAGACGGCATGTGTGGGAGTGCACAAGCTAATCTGAATTCCCCAGATGAGCCTTCACAGCTCAGACGGCAGAGCAGGGAATCAAACCCAATTCCTCCAGATCAGAGTACACCTGCTCTTAACCACTACGCCACTGCTGCTTCATCTCTTTCTTCCTGTCTCACCCTTATGCTCCCCATCGTCACTACCCTGTTATGGCTATGTGCTGCTATACAACTCACTGACTACATTTTGACATCACAATAAGGAAAGATTGGTTTGATGCAGCTTGGATTACTTGTGACATCTGAACTGAGATGGTTCAACATAGCTTGGGGGCATCGATTGACCCCGAACCAGGATTCTGAGCAAGTTGGTAACCGGCTTCTTAACCACAGATTGCACCAAATGTGGTCGGATATGATGTTTGAATTTGTGAACCAACTTTTGGTGGAGTAGCAACCGTTTCTAGTGGCTTCTTGGTCACAAAAATGGCAGAATAGATAGGACGTCTTGGAAAAGGGCAAGAAATCAGGTTTTTGGACACGCCGCAGTTTGTTACTTAACGTCTGGAAGATTAACCATTTCTTAGCAAGCCTTTATTGGCATAGACAACAGTACAACAATAATAAAAATGGATTAAAAAGCGTATACAATACAGGAAATAAATGTTGCGTCGAAGGAAATCTACTGGCGTTAAGTAATTTCCAGGAGAAAGTCTGCCACCAACATACAGAGAGAAGGATCAGGGTTGTCCAACAAGTAGTGTAATCTAATTAAATCGGGGAGATGGGGTAAATGTAAAGGAGTAAGATTCACATACTTGGATCTGATTTCCTTGAATCTGAGACAGTATAGTAATTGGTGGGCCAGAGATTCAACTAAGCCATCATTACATGGGCACAATCTTGTAGCCTTTTCTTGCTTATTAAATCTGCCATGTAACAAGGCAGAAGGCATAACATTAAACCTGGCGAGCATCATGGCTCTCCTTTGAGCAGGGTTTATTAAGCAATACAGGTAGTGTGCCAAGTGGCCCCGTTCAAATGGGAGAGAAAAATACAGGGGGGGGGGGGGAGATTTACCAGTGTTTCCATCTTGTGTCCAAGTGGCAGAGGGTGTGAAAGACAGATTTTGGAACGCCACTGTCCGCCTGAGCAGAGAATCAGCTTCATCTGTGTTCCTTTGTGTTCCTTTGGTGAAACGGGGTTCTACTCTGTAAAAGTATATGCTGCTAGAATAGAAATGTAAAGAGGGCACTGCGAGACACCTGTTTTAATTTTTGATGAATGCAAGAATGCTTTTGGAGTTGTAGCCTGTGTTCATTTGAAAAACCCAGTAGGGACGTCTGATGGAAACTTCACAAACCCGGCAGAAATGATGTCAGTTTCAAGTGAGTGCGGATATGAGCATGCGCGTTCTATGTGTTCCAGAGCTGAGCTTTTGAAACAAATTTGGAGCCTTCGTTTGCGGTGCACAATATTATCCACGCTGGTGAACTTCTCGCGTCCCTGTTCACAACAGTATGTTTAAAAACAGGCCTCTCACCCTAGGAGCTAAAATACCAGCTCCGATCGGCTCATCGAGTGGAGAAAATCGTTTGAGATAAAAACATCCGTTTGAGCTTAGGGGCCCTACTGGCGCTGGGGAGGTGAAAGACAAGCACAGGGGAATACTTGCCCGCAGCAGTCAAAGCTCCAGTGATTCATCCGAAATCTCCTCCATCCCCCCTAAGAGGAGTGCATGTCCTCTTGTACAAATTGCTGCCTGTCATGTCTGATCTTCAAAGCCTTCTCTGGTACAGAGAGCTCATTGCCGTGAACTGGGCTGGCTGTGGCACCAAGGTCCTTAAAGGGAAGGACCGAGCTCGTTATCTGTGTATTTGGTTCTTTGGTTCTGTTGTTTTTGGATGGCCCAGGCTGGCCTCATCTCATTAGATCTTGGAAGCTAATCAGAGTAGGCCCTGGTTCTCACAATACTAGAACCAGGGGGCATACACTGAAAATGCTGGGGGGAAGAATTAGGGCTAATAAAAGGAAACACTTCTTCACGCAATGTGTGATTGGTGTTTGGAATATGCTGCCACAGGAGGTGGTGATGGCCACTCACCTGGATAGCTTTACAAGGGGCTTGGACAGATTTATGGAGGAGGAGTCGATTTATGGCTACCAATCTTGATCCTCTTTGATCTGCGATTGCAAATGCCTTAACAGTCCAGGTGCTCGGGAGCAACAGCCGCAGAAGGCCATTGCTTTCACATCCTCCATGTGAGCTCCCAAAGGCACCTGGTGGACCACGGCGAGTAGCAGAGAGCTGGACTAGATGGACTCTGGTCTGATCCAGCAGGCTAGTTCTTATGTTCTTATGTTCTTAGATTCTGACGATAACCCCCACCCCCCGCCCAGGGCTCACAATGGTCTCTTACACAAAAACTACACATTACATTTAGCCCACAATCACCATGAGGACTTTCAGTCACATGGAGAGCTCAATTCGAGCCAGCGTGGTGTAGTGGTTAAGATCAGGTGCACTCTAAACTGGAGAACCGGGTTTGATTCCCCACTCTGCCACTTGAGCTGTAGAGGCTTATCTGGTGAACCAGATTAGCTTGTGTGCTCCAACACATGCCAGCTGGGTGACCTTGGGCATTTAGGACTCTGGTCTGATCCAGCTGGCTTGTTCTTATGTTCTTATGGTTAGTACTAAGATGGGAGACCAAGGAAGGTGAGGGTGGCTACACAAAGGTAGGCGATGGCAAACAACCTCTGAATGTCTCTTCCCTTGAAATCCCCCCTTCCCTCTATGATGCGGCCGGCCTCCACCTGGGCCAGGGCTTTTAGTGCCTTGACCAAAACAGAAAGGGACAGAGGAGTCTTTCTGGGGAGAGAATTCCAGGATTTGGGGGCTGTGCCTGAAAAGGCATGGTGTGATGACCAAAGCAATTGGGTAGAGGTCATAAAACCACTTAATAAGCTGGAGAAAGGTCATTGGATTGCAGTTGGTGCCGTGCCAATGCTCATTCAATGGAATTTCCATATTTAATATCAGGATGAAGCAAGGGGCACATGGGCACACACTGGCATGGGGTGGATTCTTAAGTTGGTGGCACACGTTTGTGCTGCCTTGTGGCACAGATCATGGCCCCTTTTTAAAAAGGACATTTATGTCCATAATAGGAGATACCAGGGTGCATACCTATTGACCGTTACCATCAACGAGAGACCACATTGGAATTCAGGGCAGGGTTTAGACGCAAAGTGTGGTAATTAGCATCGAGACAGAAATACTGCAGTAACCCCTCTCCTCCATTTCTGGTTTGAAGAGTTGGATTTATATCCCCCCCCTCTTGGTTTGAAGAGTTGGATTTCTCTCCTGTAGGAGACTCAAAGGAGCTTACAAACTCCTTTCCCTTCCCCCCTCACAGCTAACACCCTGTGAGGTAGGTGGGGCTGAGAGAGCTAGGTAGAGCTGTGACTAGCCCAAGGTCATCCAGCTGGTGTGCGTTGGAGTGCACAAGCTAATCTAGTTCATCAGATTAGCTGAAGTGGCAGAGCGGGGAATCAAACCCAGTTCCTCCAGATTAGAGTGCACCTGCTCTTAACCACTACGCCACTGCTGCTGTTTGCTGTGGGGGATGCATAGAACTCTGCTTGAAGGCCCTCTCCGTCTGAGAAGATGGGGGCACTGAATGCAGGACCTGGTATGATGTCCTTCTGGCTGGAGCCTGCTTTGCTGCTAGTAATAAAAAAAAGGAAGTGGCTGGCCACAAATGTGGGGCACACTGTAAACATGAATATTGTCATGTGCCCCTGAAACCGTGGGTCGGATTGAATACAAAATTTCCCGGCGGTATAGTGGTTAAGAGCTGTGGACTCTAATCTGAAGAACCGGAGTTGATTCCTCACTCCTCCACATGAGCGACGACGGATTCCAATCTGGTGAACTGGGTTTGTTTCCCCACTTCTACTCGTGAAGCCTGCTGGGTGACCTTGGGTCAGTCACAGTGCTCTCTGAACTCTCTCAGCCCCACCTACTTCACAAGGTGTCTGTTGTGGGGAGAGGAAGGGAAGATATTTGGAAGCTGTTTTGAGACTCCTAATGGTGGAGAACAAGGAAGTATACACCCAAACTTTTATTCTGTTCTACTGGAACCACACATAATCAAATGTATCTGAGATATCAGATGAAAGAAGCGTGGACTCTCCAAAGCTCATACTTTGAAAATCTTGTCAGTTTTCTAAGGTGCTACTTGACTTGAACCTTGTTCTTCTAGTGCACATGCCGCAATTTGCAGACCTACAAGATTTTTGGGGTACCCCATTGTGTTCCATGTGTCTCAAATCAGGGCGGCATTTGTTGGACATTAAACTTCTGGTCTCTTTTCTTTAATTCTGAGGTTGGCAATCTCACCTATTTAGCCCCTTTTTTTCAACTGCAGTCTTCGGATTGGTGGAAAACTGTAGTTTGCCATATTTAACTTGCAGAGTGCATATAAAAGAATTCTAAAGAGAGACCTAGAGAAGATATTTTGGCCTCTATTTTGGCACTCTGCAAGTGAAATGTGGCAATCTCTGAAAAGGGGGTTATTAGACTAGGAATACCAGTTGCTGCTAAATGCAGCTAAGACATCTTGTTCCCCTTGTTCATCTTGTTAAAGATTGTCATGCCCTTATTAAGATTGTCATGCCCTTATATAAAGCCGTGGTGCGACCACACTTGGAGTACTGTGTTCAGTTCTGGTCACCACATCTCAAAAAGGATATTGAAGAGATAGAAAAAGTGCAGAGAAGGGCAACGAGGATGATTGAGGGACTGGAGCACCTTCCTTATGAGGAAAGGCTGCAGCGTTTGGGACTCTTTAGTTTGGAGAGGAGACGTCTGAGGGGGGATATGATTGAAGTCTATAAAATTATGCATGGGGTAGAAAATGTTGACAGAGAGAAATTTTTCTCTCTTTCTCACAATACTAGAACCAGGGGACATTCATTGAAAATGCTGGGGGGAAGAATTAGGACTAATAAAAGGAAACACCTCTTCACGCAACGTGTGATTGGTGTTTGGAATATGCTGCCACAGGAGGGGGTGATGGCCACTAACCTGGATAGCTTTAAAAGGGGCTTGGACAGATTTATGGAGGAGAAGTTGATTTATGGCTACCAATCTTGATCCTCTTTGATCTGAGATTGCAAATGCCTTAACAGACCAGGTGATCGGGAGCAACAGCCGCAGAAGGCCATTGCGTTCACATCCTACATGTGAGCTCCCAAAGGCACCTGGTGGGCCACTGCGAGTAGCAGAGAGCTGGACTAGATGGACTCTGGTCTGATCCAGCTGGCTTGTTCTTATGTTCTTATGTTCTTATGTTCCCTTTGCACTTTGGAACCCATCCTGAAATTAGCTTGACAGCTAAATATTTATCCCAACTAACGGAGACCAGGCAAAGATGGATCTTTAATCAATGTATTCCCCTCTTCCATTCTCAAGGGTCGGCAGTTGAACATCCCGCTCCAAGATAGAACCTGTGCATATTGTCAGGATAGGGTTGTGATCCTTGAGCATATTACCATATATACTCGAATATGTCGACTTTTTGTGCTGAAAAAGCCCTCCTCGACTTATACTCGAGTCTTGCAGACGCCGGTTGCCCCTTTCAAAGCCTCCTCGCTCTCACTGCCATGCCGGGAAGCAAGGCGCCTTTCACCGGTGCCAGGTTCAGAGATCCCCTGCCCACCTGCATCGGAGACCCTGCGGGGCTTTGGATGGTGGTGGGCCGGGGTAGCCGGCCAGGCTGCATTTCCCACCCTAGACTTATACTCAAGTCAATAAGTTTTCCCAGGTTTTTTGGGACAATATTAGGTGCCTCGAGTTATATTCGGGTTGACTTATACTCGAGTATATACGGTATATATTCTTGTCCAAGGTATGCATTACCTAGACCAGTGGTGGCAAACCTTTGGCACTCCAGATGTTATGGACTACAATTCCTATCAGCCCAATTGGCTATGCTAATTGGCCATGCTGGCAGGGGCTGATGGGAATTGTAGTCCATAACATCTGGAGTGCCAAAGGTTCGCCACCACGGACCTAGACTTTCTCTACTTGCCCTGCCACTAGGAAAAAGGTAGGTTGTTCTGAGCATATAAAGACTATATACCTACTGAATAATAGTCACTGTGGGGATAACTGGAAGAACAGCTGCATTTTTGTTAGAGGTGATCAAGAAAAGATCATAATGGAAGCTTGAACACCTCTTTGTCTCTGGCCTGATGTGATTTGTCCTGGTTTCCAGTTTTGTTTTTAGAATCATGTAGATTTTTTGCTCCGTTTTGTACTTTATTTCTTGCGGGCATGCCTAGTAAAAGTCAGTTGAAGCTGAGCAACATTGCTACCCTTTGAAACTTTACTAAGTCTGCTTGGACATACTAAGTCTGCTTGGACATTTCTGCTTGGACATTGCTCAACGTGAGCCAGTCTTTGTAGGCAGATAATTTTAGCCAAGATCCACTTTTGGTTAGATCAGTTGCCGTACACACGCACGCACGCAAGCACCAGGCTCTTGTCCTGAGTGTTCACATAGTGGGCATCGAGACCGTTTTGTACATTAAATAGTGATTACCCCCCATTTGCCCCAGATATGCCCTCAGGTGGGAGCTACAGCCTGTTGCTGTCTCCCGGTGTCTCTTTATCCCAGCCATTTGCGAGAACATCTAATTATGCTGCCACTCAACCTGAAAATGTAAACCCTGTGAAACGGCTCTCAGCTCAGCAATGCTTGGGCTATTGTGTTGGATTGACCGGGTTAAGCACACATCCGAGGCGGACAGTAGCGATTCCCAGTGTGCACAAAGTGATCCCCCCAAAATTTAAGGGGGAGAAGAGTGTGAACAATAGGGCCTTCTGGAGGTCATTGATTCATACGCTCGCTATGAGTCGGAAGGGACTCGACGGCCGTTCACACACACACACACACTCCGGAGTTACCCTCTTCCATGTGTTCTAAAGCATCGCAAGGAGAGGTCAGTCAGTTGGTGGAATCGCAGGCGTTTGCTCACATCTGGCCCAGGATTTATTTATGTATTTATTTTTCAGATTTGTATACCGCCCTACCCCCGAAGGGATCTGGGCGTTGAACAACAAAATAAACAACAGACAAATAGAGCACAAATAAAATAAAACATTATAAATAAATAATGAGCTCAGTGAGTCGTGAAATCACTGAAACCCAGTAAATACAACATTACGTACAGACTTCCCCGCGTCCGACATTAAAATTTTCAGTAAAAAACCCTCCCCAAAGAAGGGGAAGAACGGTGGGTTGCATAGATGTTAAAAGTCCCAGGATGTAAACAGGACAGGAAGGGGGCGCACCAATCAGTGGCCGCCCCCCCCCCAAAAGCCCGGCGGAACAACTCAGTCTTACAGGCCCTACGGAACTCACCAAGATCCTGCAGGGCCTGGACAGATGGAGGAATTTGGCAGATGGTAGCAGCTGAGAGGCAAGGCTGAGCTCCCTTCCAAACCAACAGGACATGGTCACCTTGTTACCCACTGCCAGGGTAACAAGAAGTGATTTCAGTGTCTTTAGTGATTTCAGCTTGGCAGTAATGAGCGGGCACAGAGACGGGATTCCTCCAAGACACGAAGCTCCATCCAGGCAAGGCCGCACCGGGCAGAGCAAAACACAGACCTTTTATACAAGTATATCAAAGGGAAGGAGAAGGGGGCAGTCCCCAACAAGACAACACATCAAAAGAAAAACATCAGAAACAGAATGCACTAGTTCCGTAGAGTCCTGTGAATGAATGCAGGCGACTCTTGATGTCAAAAGCAGTCCCGCAGGATGTTGCAAGGTGGGAGGGAGAAAAAACAAATCCCTTTTACTTAGGAGATGACATTAGGTCCAAAAGAATGTTACAATGCTGCACCCTTTCTGCTTGGATGTCTTGCCAGAGACCCGAACAAAAGAAGAGTCCAAAGGTGAAGATGGGAGGCAAGGCAGCGCTCCTCGTCTTCAGGGACGATCTTTTGTTATAGAGTCCAGCACCCTGCTCACGTTCTTTGCCGTCCTCCTTTTGCAAATGTAATGTCTTTGTGGGTGCGGTGTGCCTACATGCCAGACAAGCTGTAGAGGGGGTGTTGGCCAATTTGCACATTTCCTGAGCTTCCAGGGTCCCAGTTTTAACTAAAACAAGAAACTGACTTAACAATCTAAGAAAATTATTACTACAAATGCAAAGAAATCACATGTAATATTGCTATGATACCCTCAGGTGGAGAAGAGAGTGACATTGGGCGATTCCGCACTCACTAACTCAACCTAGGTTCGTCCAGTCGGTCTGAAATTGCCAACCTAGGTTAATTTTGCACTCACTAACTCAACCTAGGTTCGTCCCGTCGGGCTGAAATTGCCGACCTAGGTTAATTCCTGTTACTCGCACAGCAGCTGAGGTCGTCCTGCTGGAGCCGAGTTCAGAGGGCGGGATCATCTTGGCGCATCATTCGCTCCTCGTTCCTGATAGGCTGCTGCGTTGCTATGAGCAGCGTGTCATCTGCCCTCCATTTATGTGCATGGCCGTCGCTTCTATACAGAAGTGGGGGGGGGGCGCACTTTTCGCCAGTGCGAGTCTTCCGTTCTGCGCATGCCCAAGACATTTGTCTGTGATTGGCTGAACGGGCGAATCGAGGCGACGGAGATTCCCCACTTTACCAGCTTGAACCTGGGTTTGCCGAAAAAACTGTACCTCCCTGGTGGAGTCAGAAATTTAACGGCAGGATGGAGCAGAGCAGGAACGGACTGCGTGGAACTTGCCGGATGTTGAATGTACCTAGGTGGAACCTAGGTGGAACCTAGGTTGGAACCTAGGTGGAACCTAGGTTGAGTTGGTGAGTGCGGAATCGCCCTATAAGTCTTTTCAAAAGGGTACTTGGTTTATTTCTGAAACAGAGGAAGTAAAATCATTTTGTTAAAACGCACACATTAGGTTCAATCAGGTGAACAGAAAAATACTGTTATTAAATTCTGGGGGTTCAGTGCTATCAATCTTGACTCATCAGCCCTCTTCTGAAACACACTTATGTTCAGGTGAGCCAGGTTTGCATGTTTTAGATCTCACTCTTCCTGAAGAAAGGAAATTCAGGGGCCTAGGTGGATCATAAGTTAAATATGAGCCGCCGATGTAATGTAGCAACAAAAATGGCTAATGTCGAATATCATAGCAAGATTTCTTGTGCGGATGTCAATTTCCATTCTCCCCACACCAAAGGACACCACTTCTAGTGCAACTGTAATTTTCTTCACTGCTGGAGCAGGGGAACTTGTGAGCATCTTTGCCTGGACATCTTCCAGGTGTAGGAGGTTAAGAGCTCATGTATCTAATCTGGAGGAACCGGGTTTGATTCCCAGCTCTGCCGCCTGAGCTGTGGAGGCTTATCTGGGGAAATCAGATTAGCCTGTACACTCCCACACACGCCAGCTGGGTGACCTTGGGCTAGTCACAGCTTCTCAGAGCTCTCTCAGCCCCACCCACCTCACAGGGTGTTTGTTGTGAGGGGGGAAGGGCAAGGAGATTGTAAGCCAGGAGAGAAAGGGGGATATAAATCCAAACTCCTCCTCCTCCTCCTCCTCCTCCTCCTCTTCTTCTTCTTCTTCTTCTTCTTCTTCTTCTTCTTCTTCTTCTTCTTCTTCTTCTTCTTCTTCTTCTTCTTCTTCTTCTTCTTCTTCTTCTTCTTCTTCTTCTTCTTCTTCTTCTTCTTCTTCTTCCTCCACCCACCCCCAGCCCTTCCCATTCCCTCCCACTCCGGTGCACATTTCTCCCCTTCCCCCTGTGCAGGTTTGTGATTACTTCCATTTTTGTTTTTTATTATATTGTTATATTGACGCATCAATAGAAACAGAGAAACGCTGCAAAATTGCTGTCTTTTATTGCACCAAGTAACCTTGGGTCAGCGACAGAGCCCACCAGGGTTGTTGTACGGCCGAAAGGGAGGAAAGAATTATGTCTACTGTGTTGGATCCCTGTTGGGAGAAAGGTAGGATAGAAATGAAATTTTAAAATGCTCAAATCAATCAATAAAGGCCTTTCATAAAGAAATAAATCACAGGTGTCAAACTCGCGGCCCTCCAGATGTTATGGACCACAGTTCCCATCATCCCCTGCCAGCATCATGCTGGCAGGGGATGATGGGAACGGTACTCCATAACATCTGGAGGGCCGCGAGTTTGACACCTATGAAATAAATGAAAGGGGCAACCCTGGCTTTTCTCCATCACTCTGGATTGGGAGGCGCTTCAGGGGACCTTAGGAGACATGACTTGTAGCCCCTTCCAAAATAGCTGCCCCCACCCTAGAAGGATGCATGGACAGCTGCCATTTTTTGGTAGTGCCCACTCACTTTCTCATGGGGGGAGGGATGCGGAGAGTATTGGGTAGTGCAGAGCAGGGATTGTGTTGGATCAGTGGGCTGTTAAACCACCATCTGCCCAGATGTTACGGGTGCCACTTCCAGCCATATTTGTTGAGTCCATCCTCGCCTGAATTGTCATGCCGGGGATTATATTTACCTCAGTGGCAGCCATGTTGTGGTGGTGCCCACTTCACTTTCTCAAAATTCCCTAAGTGGGCACATTTTTTAAAAAAAAAATTACAAATCAATCAGTGTTTATTAGCCTTAGGCCGTACACACATAAAAAGGTGCTTCAGCCAAAGCCCTACTCCCCTCAGATTACGAAAAGTATAAAACATGTTGTGAGAGTTTTTCAAGCATTAGAGTACAGAAGCAATGCAGTTATATAACATTAAGCGGAATATCACACATTTAGTTGTAACAGGATTGTAATTTTAGGAATTTTTAACCACCTTTATTACAACTTAGCTTTTGCGGTTTGAACCTCAGTTGAACTTTCTCTGATTTTTGCTGCTAGAAACATAAATATCGCTACTTTGGATGTAACCTCAGCATACACATCAGCCATCAGAAAGCAAACTTTCTCCTCCTTGCTGCCTGTCAGGCCTGACAGGATATCATTGATATATTTGTTACGGATAGCAGAATAAAATGGGCAATGAAGTGTGTAGTGTATTATGTCCTCACTCTGATTATCGCTTCTCGGCCTTTTGACTACGGTGACCATCCTTCCCGATTTTTGCGGGACACTCACGCTTTTGTGTAGAGTGTCCCGCATCCCGCCGGGCTTATGCCATTGTCCCGATTACGGACAATGGTCTGCAGCAGCACACTGCCTTTTGCGGCGGCGCTCCCCGGTCAGGAAACAGGGAAGCGCCCCAGAAGGCACCTTCTGGGGCGCTTCCCTGTTCCCTGACTGGAGAGCGCCGCCGCAAAAGGCAGTGTGGTGCTGCGGGTGCGCGCGCCCCGCCTTCTAATACAAAAAATCTGGTCACTTTACTTTTGGCTAAGATCAAGTGTAAGTGGGCACATATTTATTTTATTTTATTTTATTAAATAATTAATCAAATAAATAAATAAAATAATTAATACCTTGCCCTACCCCCAAAGGGCTCTGGACGGCTTACAATACACCAGGCTACGGGCTCCTTGATTGAGAAGGAGGGTGCATATTAAAAGGGGTGACCAAGAAGAAGGAGGAGGAGGAGTTTGGACTTATACCCCTCCTTTTTCTTCTGTAAGGAGACTCAAAGGGACTTTCAATCTCCTTTCCCTCCCTTCCTCCCCCCTCCCCCCCCAGCCACAAGAAACACCCTGTGAGGTGGGTGGAGCTGAGAGAGCTCCAAAGAACTGTGACTAACCCAAGGTCACCCAGCTGGCAGGTGCTGGAGCGCACAAGCTATTCTAGTTGCCTGGTTCACCAGATAAGCCTCCACAGCTCAAGCAGCAGAGCGGGGAATCAAACCCAGTTCCCCAGATTAGAATGCACCTGCTCTTAACCACTACACCACGCTGGCTCTCTGAGATCAGTAGGTCTGAAAGGCATTGGCGTTTGGTTTGAGCAAACTTGCTGTGTCTGGTTAGATGTCGGTTCTGGCAGACGCTTGCTTTGGGCCGCCTTGTCGTTCCGTTTGGAGCTGGCAGTGGGAGACCTGAGCGAAGTTATCATTTGCTCAGGCAGATAAGCGTTCTGCTTACATAGCCAGTATTGCGTGTAAGAGGGCTTTTGCATACCTGGTTGCACATATAAATTGGATTCACAGGATGTTTGGGAAGAGTATTTGCATCCACAATTAGGCATTAATTTGGCATTCATACGGAAGCGCCTCGCTACTTACCGTTCTAACGTTTCCCCCTTCCCCACCATCTCATTTATTGTGTGTGTAAACAGAAACTTTTGACACCAAAACAAAGTGATGTGTAGGCGGGGTCGGGGCTGGCGGAAGAGTGGGGAGATGTAGCGGCTGATAGTTTTCTTTTCCTGCGTACTGTTATTGCAGGCCATGTGTGTTTGGGTTTTAAACAGTGTTGCTCGGGCGTGGGCAGTGTGTCGGTGTCCCCAAAAGGCCAGATGCAACTTTTCTAGGGTTGACTGTGAATGCCAGGCGCGGTGAGCAGTGCAGGAAGAGTGGGGGTGGGAGCGGGGAGAGATAGGTGTCACTTTGATGTGTGATGTCATTTCCGGTATCATTACCTTGGGACAAAGTTTTAGGATTTTGCCAAAACTGTCTGGTGCAGTAGTGTGGAGGAAGAAGAAGAGGAGGAGGAATTTGGATTTCTGTCCTGCTGTCCTGGAAGAAGAAGAGGAGGAGGAGGAGGAGGAGTAGTTTGGATTTACATCCCCCCTTTCTCTCCTGTAGGGGCTTACAATCTCCTTGCCCCTCCCCCCTCCAACAAACACCCTGTGAGGTGGGTGGGGCTGAGAGAGCTCCGAGAAACTGTGACTAGCCCAAGGTCACCCAGCTGGCGTGTGTTAGAGTGCACAGGCTAATCTGAATTCCCCAGATAAGCCTCTACAGCTCAAGTAGCAGAGCAGGGAATCAAACCCAGTTCCTCCAGATTAGAATGCACGTGCTCTTAACCACTATGCCACTTCTGCTCCTTGCAAATGCCTTTTCCCTTCCTCTCCCCGCAACAGACACCTTGTAAGGTAGATGAGACTGGGAGAGTTCTGAGAGAACTGTGACTAGCCCAAGGCCACTCAGTGTCTTGATGTGGAGGAGTGGGGAATCAAACCTGGTTCTCTGGATTAGAGTCTACCTTTGCCTAACTACGGCCCCTTCCGCACAGGCAAAATAATACATTTTCAAACCACTTTCACAACTGTTTGCAAGTGGATTTTGCTATTCCGCACAGCTTCAAAGAGCACTGAAAGCAGTTTGAAAGTGCATTATTCTGCATGTGCGGAAGGAGCCTATTACACCACGCTGGCTTTCCGAGGTACTCCCAATGCTCTGAAAAATGCTCAAAGCTATTGGATGAATGTATCATACATATAACTCTTTGTCTGAACAGCAATTTGCATTTTTGTAGTCACTGGCTAATGTTCAGAATCCTTCTAGAAAGACCCAGAATCACTGGAAGACAAGGAATTGTGTCCACATCGTCATCTGATCCTATAGTTTGTTCAAATAACTCCCAAGAGTTGTCCATATTCTGAAGAAGGCAGGTGCAAGTCTGAGCATCTGAGATCCAGGATTTGAGTCTTCTTTCCTTTGTATATATACATGTGCAGATGAGGTCATGAGGTCTTCAAGCAGGGGTGTCTTATTAGCACGCAGAGGGGCGACAGGCAGCAGCCGCCGGGTCAATTCTGGAGTTCTTTTGAAAGGGCAGAACCAAAAACATAAGGTAGAGCCCTGACTCCATCAGAGAGACCTGGCTTCCATTGGCGGCAGGCAATTTTGGCATGGAAGAATAGAGTCGATTGGGAGAAAGTATCGATAAACCCGCCCTTCGAACACATACAGTCCTGTTCCAACGTTCAGGATTCAAACATAAAAGAAGGCTGAGAGAGAGAGAGAGCGAGAGAGAGAGAGCGAGCGAGCTGGTGTATATTGACTTCCGAGACAATTATAAATAATTTAGAGATGAGCAAAACATGTCAGCTGAGGAATGATTTCTTTCCCTGCAGAATGTTTCTGGGTATAAATAGAATCCCTCCCTCCCTTGTGCAAGCTCGGCTGAAGCTGGATTCCAGATGAGCAGCAATCTCAGTGGTTAGTTTCGGAGAAGGTGATTTGGGGGTCACTTAACTGTGAGTCATGACCCCCGCTGTGCCAAGAAGTCCCTCCCCTCATTTGAGGGGCGGTCGGTTGCTTGTGGCTACTCCGCCATTGAATTTTACCTTATATAGTTGATTAAAAAAAGGGCAGGCGCGTTTTCATTTTTCACTTGTTAAAATCACCGGCATGTCGTTTTATTGGACTTTTATTGACTTATGTAAAGTTTTATGCTCACTAGGAGGTTTATAGCTCTGCTCACCGCCTGTTTCTCTCTTTACAGCAACCACCCAGTGAGTTATGTTGGGGTGAGATTGAGTGGCTGACTCAATGACTTCCAGGAAGGGGAAGGATTTCGAACCTGGGACTGCAGATCGTGGTCCAGTGGTGGTGAACCTATGGCACGGGTGCCAGAGGTGGCACTCAGACCCCTCTCTGTGGGCACGTGCAAACAGAGTTGCACTCCCCACCCCACATCTAGGCTGGCCTGGGCTGCTGGGCTCGATTATTAGCACTAAACCTAAGACCTAGTTTTGGGGAAGCAGTGTAGGTAACCTTGTGAAGCGCTGTTAAACCCTTTACCTGGGAGTAAGCTCAGTTGCTCAGTTCCTTTACCTGGGAGTAAGCTCAGTTGCTCAGTTCAGTTCCTTTACCTGGGAGTAAGCTCAGTTGCTGGCAATGGGGCTTGCTTCTGAGTAAACCCTCCTAGGGTCGTGACTCATCCGTTGGAAGAGTTGCACGGTTGCTTCAAAGCAAAGCCACCGACTACCACCAAGCTTACTCCCGTGTAATGCAGGCCTCGGAACCAACCGTTCTTTTCCTAAACTAAAACCTCAGTATTCAGGTTAAATTGCCATGTTGGCATTTTGCGATAAATAAGTGGGTTTTGGGTTACAATTTGGGCACTCGGACTCGAAAAGGTTCGCTAACACTGCGCTATGCCATGCTGGCTCCTCTTCTACCCTGCTTTCTGCTGCAGCCCCTGAGCCCTGCCAAAATCCTTTACGTCAACAGGAATGCCATAGGAGGCAAGACAGTCCCATCGTGGGTAGGGAGCAGAGTTGCCAAAATCTGAGTGGTATACAGAAAGGAAACTGCATCAATATTGCTTTAAGTACAACAGTCCTGTTATTCAAACAATCACACAAGCAGTCTTATACAACCACAAAGTTTCCAAAAAGTATCATTCTCCAGTCGTTGACAAGCAAATCTAAACTGGATATGAAGTCTCCGACAAGAACTGAAACCAAATATACAATATCAAAAACAACGTCACAACAGGAATGCCAGTAAAGGCTCAAACGAATGCTTAAAGGTTGCTTGAAGGATGCGTGAAGGACCTGTGCTTACAGGGTCACGGCTTACAAGGTTATGAAAAGTTAGTCTTTTAAATGGTCTGCCATCTCCGGCGTCGAATGATTTCATGAGCACTTTCACACTGGCCCAAGTATCTGGGCGAGGCACTAAACATCATGAATTATTGTAAAAAGAGTAAACTACAGAGAATCTTGCAGCGGCTCAAAATGATAGGTTACTTACAATTCCCCCGCTCAGCTGCAATTACACTTGTGGAACAGGCCTGCGAGTGTTGTTTCCACTTTCCTACAAAATGATACACACGTAAACACAATTGAAATAATAAAGGAGAAGAAGATTCCGGATTTATATCCCCCCCTTTCTCTCCTGTAAGGCGACTTAAAGGGGCTTACAAACTCCTTTCCCCCCCCCCCCCCCCGCACAACAAACACCCTGTGAGGCATGTCATGGAGAGATGTCACATGACTGTGTCACAAAGGGAAGCACATCTGCCAATGAAGATGCTAGCCATAGATGTGGATGAAATGTTAGCACCAAAAGCTACCAGCCCAGGGCCACACAGCCCAGAAAACCCACAACATCTGATTCTGAACCATTGTATCCTTTCGTAGTAAAGTCTCATTTCAACTGAATGTGTTAATTTTGTTTTGACGCTCCCAACTTACTGGATTGTGGTCTGAAAAAAGTCTTTGGCAAAATCTGTACTTTCGTTACCTTAGAGGCCGGGTCCTTTGAGCCCCAAATCATATCAATTTGTGAAAAATGGTTGTGTCTATCTGAAGAATATGTGTATTCTCTAATTTTTGCTTTTTTTGTGTCTCCAAACATTCATTCAGCCAAAAATATCCACCATGGCAAAAAAAAAAAAATACTTTTGGGAGTTTACCTTGTGTGCTTTTAATACTTCTTGCTGAAGTTGTGTCCATTTGTGGCAGTCACAGCACATTCTAGTCAGTGGTGGGATCCAAAAATTTTAGTAACAGGTTCCCATGGTGGTGGGATTCAAACAGTGGCATAGCACCAATGGGACTGGGTGGGGCACGACAGGGGCGTGGCCGGGCATTCCGGGGGCGGGGCATTCATAATTTCTCTGTTACTGTAAAAAACTCTTACTGTAAAAAAAAAGTTCCTAATTTCCAACTGGTATCTTTCTGTCCATAATTTAAACTCATTATAGCAAGTCCTATCGTCTACTGCCAACAGAAACAACTACTTCTCCTCTAATTGACTGCCTGTCAAATACTTAATAGTTTCAAATAATTTTGTTTCTAGAAATCAAAAGAAGGATACTTTCCTTAAACAAGGAACTTCACCATATTACTAAAACATGTTTTTAAAACAGCCCAACAGGGAGAATTATCCCGTTTTCTACCTTCGCTAACCAGCCACATAGGAAACAACAGGACTTTATGATTTTTGGACCTAATGGAATTTCTAACGGAAAAGCAGACCCAATTAGTAACCCCCTCTCGGCACACACAAATAATTAGTAACCCACTCTCGGGAACTGGTGAGAACCTGCTGGATCCCACCTCTGATTCTAGTGCCCCATCCTGTATCAACTTTCACATGAAAGATCTGTCAGTTTCTCTAAAGGCTGTCTGTAAAAATCTGTTTTGTCTTCCTTTGGTGCATACACCACCAGCACCATAGTTTTATTCCCCAACAAATTATTTTCCACTCCCACATATCTCCCTTGTTTGCTTAATATCAGTTTACATTCAAAACATGATTTAATGTATGACACCTTTTCAATCTTGTGGAAATAAATTCTAGGGATTCATGGTTCAAATATTTTATAATCCTTTTTTTCCCTTGCAAACAGATTCTGTTTTCGTTTTCTCAAATGATGAGAAGTCAGGCATTTATTGAACATATTGTATTCCAGGTATTTACTTTCACCCATTCCCTTGGAGTCTTTTATTTCTTCCTGATGGTGTCCACCTTGGCCCGGATTAACTAAATCCTCTGTCTCCAGGTGCTCTTCATATCTCTCAAGAAAACCTTTTGCCTTTTGTCCGTGTTCATCATGATTATGATTTTTTTTCCTGTTTGACGTCTATCTAGTCTTATTTATTTATTTATTTTATTTATTACTTCAATTTCTATACCGCCCGATCCCCGAGGGGCTCCGGACGGTGAACAACATAGTTCAAAACATTAACAGGAGCAAATCCTATACATACAATACATAGGCTCCATCAATAATATATCTTAAAATTCATATAACCAGCGGCTAACAGTTAACAAATAAACAAGAGGCATCCAAACCCCAATTAAAACCTACCCCCCAAAAGGGGGGGGGATGGTAGGCCCCTCAATATTGAGGGGCTCTGATGTAAGAGTGCCAGGGTAAAGAGCAGTGGGGGGGGGGGCACCACATCAGCGGCTGGATACTCCAAAGGCCCGGTGGCCTTTGGAGTATCTTCTTCCTCAGTTTCTCCTTTAGAAATGAATCGCAGTGCCATGCCACGAATTTAGCAAACCAACTTAGCGGTTTTCACTGGCAAATGCTGATGAAGCTTGTGAAACAGTTGATAGCTGGCTTTCTGTTTGTTTGCCTGTGGTTGCCTTTTGTTGTTACATTTGATACTAGCAGCAAAGCCCATTGCGAGGGAGATGCAATTGGCCATAGGAAAGGGTCGAAGAGGAAGCATCTCCCCCCGCTGTGGGCTGTACTGGGACTGTAGCAGCGACTACCACAGCCTTGCGACGCGCCACTTACCTGGGTGTGGCTCGGGGTGGGAGAGGATTAGTTTGGGTTAGGGAGGAAGGTGAGGAAACAGGGAGGGAGGAGAGGAGTGGCTTTGTTGCGATGGGAAGGGCAGCAAGGTGAGTGTTAAGATGGGGGAGGGTTGAAAAGTGTGGGTAGGGGTGGAGGTGGGTGGGAAGCGGTGGCTAGGGGTTGGGGAGGGTGGCAAGAAGTGGGCAGGGGTTGGGGAGGGTGAGTTTGGGAATGGAAGGGAGTGGGGGGCTTTCGGCCAGACCCTCCTCTGAATTGAAACTTAGGCCCCTTCCGCACACGCAAAATAATGCGTTTTCAAACCACTTTCACAACTGTTGGCAAGTGGATTTTGCTATTCCGCACAGCTTCAAAGAGCACTGAAAGCAGTTTGAAAGTGCATTATTCTGCATGTGTGGAATGAGCCTTAGCCACAGAGGACCTAGCAGGGGGTGAAAGGGGGCAGAACACCCCACAGCCCCTTCTACCCCCCTGGAACTCAAGGCAAGCCTTGGAGTGCCCGGCAAAAACCACCCCATCCTCTTCCACCCTCTGCCATGCCCTTTGCAGCCTGGCTTGTGTTCCAGGAAGAGTGGAAGGGGGGCATGGGTTTTTGCCCGGCCCTCCGCCGTCCACCTTGAGTTCCGGGGTGGGGGGTGGGGGTGGAAGGGGCGGAAGAAGGGCTTTGTTTGGGGTGGGGGGAGGTGGGAGGCAATGGCCAAAGGGAGTTCAGCATGCACAGAGCTTATTCTATGTTGCCTTTTTTGTTTTGCACTTGACAGAGTAGCTGCGGTGAAAAAGGAAGTAGTGCAGTTTGCTGGTAGAGAAGGCCATTTCCCCACTCACCATTTGCTGTGCGCTACTCTCGTCGAGTAGCGCGGGGTCCAACTGCACTCCCCACTACAGGGGCAGCGACAACGCAGCCGCCCTGACTCTGCTGCTCTTGCGCCCCCTCAGCACGGGTTATTCTGCCGCTGCTCAAAACTTCGCCTTTTGATGACCCCGCGCAGAGCACGGGGCAGTGGGGAAGCCCGGGGAACACGACCCTCATGCTAAAAAGGTCCTGGACCAGACGAAACCGACGTCATTTTAAAAGTGGGGAAACGGCCTAAGAGTGTAGAAAATCCTGGGTTCCATTCCTAGTGTCATAGGGGTTTTGTTTTTAAAAACCAATACGGAGCACCGAGTTTTATGGAGGTAATTTGTGTAAGAGTCTGGAGAATTTCTGCTAATGTTGTATAATCTTTAGAGTCACGCTAGGGTCCATGAGACCACGGTTCAGGCTCCACTTGGTCATGAAGTTTATTGGTTGACCGTGGGTCAGTTGATATTTCTCAGCCTGCCTCACAGGGTTGTTGTCCAGATGAAGCAAGGAGGAGAGAACTGTGTGCTCAGACTTGGAGGAAGGGTGAGATATCCGTGAATTGAATTTAAAATATTGAGTTCATATTATACACCGAAAGTCTACGATAGCTTCTGTCTAGGATAGCTTCCTCTGTTCAACATGGCTAATCACAAGGGTGGAAACTACTGTACATTGTAACCATTCGGGTTGGGATGTAGCAGTATTTGATTATTATCTTAAAAGGTTTTTTTTTTTTGCTGATTTTGTGTTTTCCTGTACTCATGAGATCATAATTTGCGGGTCAACTCTAATTGCATAAGGTTTTTCTTTGTCAGCTAATTAAAACAGTTACTAAGATGCTGGATTTGTTGCCTGTTAATAGAGATTTAGAGTTAAGTTTGGCCTTCAGAGCTTGCTTGAAAATATAATTACCACACATCAAGTGTATCCTTCGATGCACCTGTTTTATTATCAATCAATTATTTATCTAGACGATAATCACATATTTCAGTGACAAAAGATTTAGCATAAGGTGTGGTTGCTTTTCTTTTCCCGTGCAAACGTATCAATGAGATAAGCAGATCAGATTTCTCTGGATGGAACTCACAGAAGAAATCAGGTTAGATCTCTGTATGGGTGGGTGGAGGAATCCTTTGATGCCTCTCTTCCTGTTTGCTGGGAAATATTTCTTTTGTGTCAGGCTCAGTGTTGGAATGGAAAACATTCTGTAAGCAAAATAGAATTCAGAACATAAAAGGCTCACTGCATATTCAGTTCGGAGGGCCTCCCAGGAAAAGTATTTACACGTTTTTGGTGACTCCTGGCTTATTGCTATCCTGTCTCTTTTCGAGTTGGTGAGAGCATGTTGCACTTTATCTGAAAAGCTTTTGGGGATACTGATGGGTGCTCCATGAATGGGACCAAAATTGAAGCCGCTGAGAGTGAAGGACAGGAAAATGTACAGACTTTCTTTGTAGTTTTTGTTTTGACTTTTTCTTTTGTTTCACAAAGGCTCATTCCGCACATGCAGAATAATGCACTTTCAAACTGCTTTCAGTGCTCTTTGAAGCTGTGCGGAATAGCAAAATCCACTTGCAAACAGTTGTGAAAGTGGTTTGAAAACGCATTATTTTGCGAGTGTGGAAGGGGCCAAAGAGAGCCAGCGTGGTGTAGTGGTTAAGAGCAGGTGGACTCTAATCTGGAGAACCAGGTTTGATTCCCCACTCCTCCACCTGAGTGGCAGAGGCTTATCTGGTGAACCAGATGTGTTTCCGCACTCTTACATTCCTGCTGGGTGACCTTGGTCACTTCGTGGGCTAGAGTTCTTCAGAATTCTCTCAGCCCCACCTACCTCACAAGGTGGCTGTTGTGGGGAAAGGAGTTTGCAAGCCACCTTGAGTCTCTTTACAGGAGAGAAAGCTGGGGTATAAATCCAAACTCCTCCTCTTCCTTCGTGAGATAAGGAGACTATAGTGATTCATAGAAAACGTAACGATGAATGCCCTCTTGATATCTGCAGAACATTCTAAAGAAAGTCCATCTTTTCAGAAATCTTCCCACATATAAACTGCTATTGAACTGAAACCTTGAATGATAAGTTAATTTGATCAGATATGCCACCTTCCAAATTTTATATAACCATCAGGAAATTGTAGGGATATCTATACGTGTCCAGTTAGTAGCCGTGCAGATCCATACAGTAATGGTCAGGCTTTAAGATGATTTCTTGTTCAATTTTTTTGTACTGCTCTTTACGTAGCACAATAATATAACTCCAGAGAATCCTATTCTGTCCTTGTTCTGTCCCCCTTAAATCAAGTGCCTTGCACTTGGCCAGAACACTGTAAGACTCATCGACAAATGAGCAAACAGTTCAAAAAACAGTTTAATAGTATTGAAAGTTTAGGACTCCTCCCATGTAGTCTAATACAGAATACTTAAATTGCTGGAAACAATTGGAGATTATTTGAAGAGCTTGCAGGCACCAATTCTTCCTTAACTGCTTCTTGGAAAGTAGGTGCTGCTTGCCTCTTCTTCTGAGTCCTCCCGGTGCTCTCTATCTGGACTCTATTTTTCCTTCAATTCTGTTGGAACCTGATAACTCAAATACTGTGGCTCTCTCACACCTTATACGTCTGAGATATTGCTGTCTCCAGCCTTCCCCAGACACCTGAAATTTAAAAAAGATTGCAAAACGAAAGGACTACAAGCTAATAAAGATACGGTGATGCTTTTGCCTCTAGAGCAGGGGTCGGCAACCTTTAGCACCCAAAGAGCCATTTGGCCCTGCCTCCCCAAGCCCCGCCCCCTCCCCTGGCCTCCCCAAGCCCTGCCTTCAGCCAAGAGGGCAGGATAGACAACGGCAGTGACGCCAACAACGGCAAGTTGCAGTTGGGACGCGACGAGCAAACCTCCTTCCTTCCTTCCTTCCTTGAGCATCCTTTCCTCTCCATCCCAAGCGCCAGACAAGGGAAGGAGGGGAAAGGACGCTGGAGGGAGGGAAGGAGGGGGCGGGGAAGGAGGCGCGCTCGCTGCATCCCAAGTGCAACATGCCGTCGTTGGTGTCGCTGCTGCGGAGCCACAATACGAGGACGAAAGAGCCGCGGGTTACCGACCCCTGCTCTAGAGGGCTTCTTAAAGGGACAGGGTCTAACTAAGATTCCTTCCCACAGAATACTATACAAAAACAATTAAGCCCATTCTATCTAAGGGTATAACTAAGGCTTAGGTAAAGAAACTAGCGACGGTGTCTCTAGGGTCATGGCAGCTCTCCCAGTTAAATTTAAAAAAAACAGCATTGAGATCTGAAAGCTTGATTACGTCCTCTTGCAAATGCTCCTGTATGTTCAAGTCACGAGAACCACATTAGCCATGTACCAAGAAACGGCAACGTGGGCAAAGCGTAGGAGGAATTCTTGACCATCAGGCGGAAGTAATACACCGACACACAAATGCTGACCGCTATATATCCTTAAGCCCTAGTCATTTTCCGGGGTGTCTACATATCCCTTCCTTTGTAGTTTGTGCTGACGTGGAGGCCCTCTTCTAACAGCTGAGCATGTTTGGAGAGCATAATCCACAAATGTAGAGACAGCATCATGCGATCAGTATGTGTGACGGATGCAGAAAGCATCTCGGCTTGCCAGTGCCTGGTCAGAAAATATGGCTTCCTCTTCAAAGAAGGGGCTGGGATGAAGACATTTAGAAATGGCCATTTTGAAGCATATATGCCTGCAAATACTATCCTCCTGAAGCTCAGGTTCCAAAGAGTTAGCCCGGACCATAAGTACATGACTACAGGTGCTTTGAGGTGAGAATAATTTTAACAGACCCTCTGATGAGGGCATTGTGGTGAAATCTAAGGTAAGGCTTGGTGGGAAATAAAGGTAAAACAGACAGCAGAAGGAGGAGGAGGAGGCGGCAGCGGCGGCGACGACGACTCAAAGGGGCTTAAAAACTCCTTTCCTTTTTCTCCCCCACCCTCACATCCTGTGAGGCTGGTGGGGCTGAGAGAGCTTTGAAGAACTGTGACTAGCCCAAGGTCACCCAGCTGGCACATGTTGGAGTGCACAAGGTAATCTGGTTCACCAGATAAGCCTCCACAGCTCAAGCGGCAGAGCGGGGAATCAGACTCGGTTCTTCAGATTAGAATGCACCAGCTCTTAACCATTACACCACTCTGGCTCTCTGTGGAGTTGGAAACCTGATCAAAACTGGATGTCAGAGGCCTCAGCCTAAATTTTCTGCCAGTAAGATCTGCTGTTGTGCACCTGAAGTGACTTCATCACACTGTGCACCCGAAGTGACCGCATCACAGTGACAATGACCGTGGGGATTCTCTGGTATTTTGACAAAACTCTAGGGTAAGTGGCTTCTACCTTAGAGTTTTAGCCAAATACTAGAGCATCCCCGTGGTTGATGGTGACATGATGATGTCACTTCCGGTGCATGCCAAAAATGGTGTCATCATATTGCAGATGCCAAAGGCCTCAACCTAACTTTGCTGCCAGCAAGTCCTCCTCGACTTCCCCGCCAGTTGCCAGGAAATATCTGGTTCCCCTAAAGGTGAGCTCTCGATTGGATTGCCTCAACTTTCCCTGGGAAGCTGCTTCACTTGCCATTCCACACCAAGCATCTTTGCTCCTCTATCACTGCTCTTCCACCTTTGTAGTTTGTTCCAGCTTTTGTTCTGTTTGAGCACCAACACCTAAGTTTCTGGAGAAGAAACATGTATCCCTCATGGTCACTGTGGAGACTGACTTGAGGGAAGCCTGGGATCGCTTGCTATTCATTCCTTCATCTTGCCTTCACATCTTTTCAGCCATCAATCATTGCCTTTTGTTTGTTCGTTTTTGCACCGTGCAGTGCTACCTATTCAAGGGTGGAGTGCAAGATTAGCTGAGTTCATGGGCAAAGTCCAAAAGCATACAAACAATCAAGTAGTAAGTTTCAACTCAAAAATCTCAAACAGGTCCCCCCCCCCTTATACCTTCCCTTTCTCTTCAGAGGTTGGGGTTCTCTGGACTGTTGGATTCAGATGGGGGAGACCTGTGTTTAGAGCCCCATTCTGCCATGAAACTTACTGGGGAATCTTGGTACCACTGGGGCCCATTCTAACATTCCTGGAGTAATGTTGTGTGCCTCTTGGAGGTCAGGAAGGAATTTTCTTCAAGACCAGATTGGTCAGGGATCCTGGAGGGTTTTTTCCTTCTCCGCATAGACCAGGAGTTACTGGGTGATGGGGGGAGGGGAGAAAGGTCGTTGTGATTTTCTTGCATTGTTCAGGGGGTTGGACTAGATGACCATGGAGGTCTTTTCCACTTCTATTTTTCTACATGTCCGTGTTATGATGATAACAGGAGGTGAGGGGACCAATATGTCAGAGGTCCTCAACCTTGTTGAGCATCTAGGTCACTTTTGGCGTTTTGAGACCAGGCAAAGGATGCCATAACAAAATGGCTGAAGTAGGGACTGGGTACCGTCACCAAATGTGGGGAAGTTCATCCAAACATTAAAGAGGTTGCCAACCTATTGTCCTTCTCCAGTGGAAGCAGCTGTTTCTAATTGGGCCCTTCCTGCAGATTCAGGCAATGCCTGCTGGGCTTTTCTGAAGGACGTCCTCCCAATTACAAGTACCGGTACCGCTTTCCTTTGGGGAAAAAGCACGTGGCATCATTGGTATAGACCACAGGTGTCAAACTCGTGGCCCTCCACTTGTGCATGAACTACAATTCCCATCAGCCCTTGCCAGTATAGCCAATGCTCATGTTGGGAGGACTGATGGGAATTGTAGTTCCTGAACATCTGGAGGGCCGCGAGTTTGACACCCCTGGTATAGACTATCTACAGCTCCTCCTAGATCTGTTGAGAGCCAGAGTGGTGTAGTGGCTAATCAGGAGAACTGGGTTTGATTCCCCATGCCTCCACATGAGCAGGAGATGCTAATCTGGTGAACTAGATTTGTTTCCCCACTCCTCCACGTGGAGCCTGCTGGATGACCTTGGGCTAGCCCAGGGGTAGGGAACCTGCGGCTCTCCAGATGTTCAGGAACTACAATTCCCATCAGCCTCTATCAGCATGGCCAATTGGCCATGCTGGTGAAACTGATAGAACCTGAATGTTTATCCTAGGCACCTGGGATTCCTGGGCTAGCCTGAGTCCCAGTCTCAGAGAACTCTCTCAGCCTCACCTACCTCATGAGGTGCCTGTTGTGGGGAAAGGAAGGGAAGCTGTTTGTAAGCCGCTTTGAGTCTCTTTAAAGGTGGAGAAAAGGTGGGGTATAAATTCAAACTCTTCCTCCTCCTGCTCCTCTCCTCCTCCTCTTCCTCCTCCTCCTCCTCCTCCTCCTCTTCCTCCTCCTCCTGCTCCGGCTCCGGCTCCTGCTCCTCCTCTTGCTCCTCTTCTCCTTCTCCTTCTCCTCCTCTTCCTCCTCCTCCTGCTTACCAGATCAGAACATTATCTTCTAGCATCAAATTGGCACTGGCTTGTATCTCCTTCTGGCAAGCCCTAAAATCTTTGCCAAGCCAAGGCAAGGTTTACTGCACATATCTGAGCAGTTAGAAGACAAGAACAATGCAAATAATAAATATTGAAGTGGCAGAGAGAACAAGGGAGGAATTTTTTACTCGGTTGCCATGGTGGCTTCCCTAGCAGAACAGCGCGTCCCGTGAACAGCAAGTTGAGGGGAGTTCTGTGCCAGGAAGCACATGGCATGTGAACGGGCAGAAGCCCAACTGCGACAGCGATAAGGCAGGCTGCACAATAAAAAGGCAGAGGTTGTGTATTTGGCAGAGAGGTCCTTTCTGTTTTTGCAGCTGAGCAGTTAACAGAAAGAACTTGGGGCAATGACAGAATTTCTTAACATTTGGCTGCACGTTTTCTTCCAAACAAAGTTAGGCTTTTTGCTGCTTTTAGACATTAAAATCCCACCCAAAGACTAGTCGGATTTCAGGAAGACCGTGTACAGCCTAGTGCAGTGGTGGTGAACCTATGGCACGGGTGCCAGAGGTGGCACTCAGAGCCCTCTCTGTGGGCACGCACAAACAGAGTCCCACACACACACATCTAGGCTGGCCTGGGCTGCTGGGCTCGATTATTAGCATTAAACCTAAGACCTAGTTTTGGGGAAGCAGTGCAGGTAACCCTGTTAAGCGCTGTTAAGCCCCACTGATTTTCATGTGAAGAACTAAAGCACGATCCTTTATCAGGGAGTAAGCTCGGTTGCTGGCAATGGGGCTTGCTTCTGAGTAAACCCTCCTAGGGTCATGATTCGCCCATTGGAAGAGTTGCACGGTTGCTTCAAAGCAAAGCCACCGACTACCACCAAACCTACTCCTGAGTAACGCATGCCTCGGAGCCAACCGTTTTTTCTAAACTAAAACCTCAGTATTCGGGTTAAATTGTGGTGTTGGCACTTTGCGATAAATAAGTGGGTTTTGGGTTGCAGTTTGGGCACTCGGTCTCGAAAAGGTTCACCATCACTGGCCTTGTGGTTAGAAAGTTAGGCCCAGGTCCAAATCTCTGTTGTGTCGTGGAAGCTTGCTGGCTGATCTTGGACCACTCAGCCTCGCCGAGCCTCTCCGTTGCTACAGGGTTGTTGTGAAGATCAAGGGGAGAATTTGAGAACTGTGCATACCACCTTGAGCTGCTTGCAGAAAGGGTAGAAATGCACTAAATAAATAATTTTAAAAACTGAGCAACAAGTAGGTTGGCTGAGAATTTCAATGCAAAGATGGGGGAGACCTGTGTTTAGAGCCCCATTCTTTCATGAAACGTGTTTGTGCTGAATGCGGTGGAGGTTCAGACTGAATGGCCCCGATGTTCTCATCAGCCAGCGCGGTATAGTGGTTACGAGCAGGTGCACTCTAATCTGGGGAACCGGGTTTGATTCCCTGCTCTGCCGCTTGAGCTGTGGAGGCTTATCCGGAGAACCTGATTAGCTTGTGCACTCCAACGCACGCCAGCTGGGTGACCTTGGGCTAGTCACAGTTCTTCGGAGCTCTCTCAGCCCCACCCACCTCACAGGGTGTTTGTTGTGGGGGGGGGGGGAGGGAAAGGAGATTGTAAGACCTTTACAGGAAAGAAAGGGGGGCTATAAATCCAACTCTTCTTCTTCTATCTTTTTACCTTGTGAGACTCTGCCTGTATCTGTAAATGCTTATGCAGAAATCTCATCCACGTGGACATAAGGCCAAAGGTTAATAACCCTTATATCGTATTTCCCCCTGCCAAGAGGCTATATGACATGAGAATGCACTTGTGAGAAAATGATGCCCATTGGTAGAGAGCAAGCAAGTGTGTTTTCAAGCTAAGCAGAGAAGAAGAAGTTTGGAATTCTATCCTGCCTTCCTCTCTGTTTCCCAGGGTGGAGACACAATCTCTCTATATGGTGGGGAGTGTTAGCTTAGAGCAGACTGCTTATTAATGTTGCTAGAGGCTGGGTAAGAAATCTTTCATACCAGTGTATTCAAAGATCAGCTCTCGGAAGAAAATCCACAGAGAGGAATGTAATGTAAATTTGATAATCCTTATTGTAGGGATAAGGGATTTACAATCACTTGGTTCGGTCCAGCAAAAGTGTACACACAGAGTTCCTAAGACCGTGGTGGCGAACCTTTGGCACTCCAGATGTTATGGACTACAATTCCCATCAGCCCCTGCCAGCATGGCCAGTTGGCAGGGGCTGATGGGAATTGTAGTCCATAACATCTGGAGTGCCAAAGGTTCGCCACCACTGTCCTAAGACATAGATAGGTTGGAAAATAGATTTGGAATAGAAAGGGGTCTGGGATGTAGGGGTAATACGACCTGATCGTGACATGAAGATCCAGGGTTCAGAGCCCAATGGCCAGCGTTTGGTTCCAGGGACAACGTGCCGGGCACAGTGACAAAGATGGAAAGGTGTCAGTGGCCCTGGGCGATTGGCCCTTTGGATGGTAGGATGTTTCTGGGGGTGTCAGGACAACCTTTGGGAGCGGTCCGGATGGATTGTTTGAGAAAAAATAGAATGCATTGTAAGTTGGCCAGAAGAAGTTAGTTACAGAAGGGAGTGTCTGGAGTAAGATAATCAGGGGAGGTAATGGTATCAGGCGTCTTCTTGTGGCTGGAAATGAGTATCCATTCAACAGGGCTTCTGTATCATGTTGAGGACACATTCTTCCTTAGCTGTGGAGCATTCTGATGCAGAATCTTCATGAGTACCGCAGGGTCTGCAAGACTGAGCTGTTCCACCGGGCCTTTGGGGAGGCCGGCCGCTAATAGCCCCCCCATAACATCAGTGGACTCTGCCGCCCCCCCCCCTCTTTTAGGGGATTTGATAGCAGGTCGCCATCTGCTGCGCTTGGTATTTGGATGCTGCATTTTAATGGGGTTTGCTTTTAAGGAGTATAGAGCCATAATTTTTACTAATTAATTCGATATTTACTGTTTTTATCTGTGCTCTATCTATGTATTTTTGTTTAACTTGTTGTTCACCGCCCTGAGCCCTCCGGGGGAGGGCAGTATACAAGTAGAATGAATGAATGAATGAATGAATGAATGAATGAATGAATGAATGAATGAACACCAAATGCATAATTATAGGATGGGGGAGATTTCTCTTGGCAGCACCAGTGGCGGAACGCCAAGGAGGCGGGGTGGTGAAAAATCACCCCCGGCCCCTTCTCCTTTTCCCCGTGCCCCCAGCGGCACCCCTCACGGCACACACACCCCGCCCCCCTTCCCACACTTACCTACGTTCCTTTTCTTTTTTTAGTACTTTTGAGGCTGAAAAAAAGCGGCCTATTTATAGTTCAGGGGGAAAAACTGCCTGAGGAACTACAGTTCTTAAAAGACCTTGGGGCTCACAAATTCACGGGGGGGCATGGGGGGGTGGAAAAAACACTGCACACTGAGCACAATTTGGCCCAGCCATGCCTCTGGGCAGCACTGCACGCGGAAGGGACCTAAAAGTCTTAATAGACCAGACATACACTGAGATCAAGCCAGCAGGGTGATGCATTAGCTTAAAAGGCAAATGCAATTTTGGGCTGCATCCGCCCAAGTATAATGTCTGGATCACATGAAGTGATGGCATTTCTTTACACCGCTCTGGCTAGAGCTCACCTCGAGTGTTGTGTTTTGGGTACCACCATTTAATACAGATGTAGACAAAAGGTGGACCATGTCCAGAGGAGGGCAGCGAAGATGGTGAGGGCTCTAGAGACCAAGTGATACGAGGAAAGGTTGAAGGAGCTGGGTATGTTTAGCCTGGAGAGGAGATGACTGAGAGGTGACAGGATAGCCATCTTCAAGTACTCAAAGGGCTGGCATACAAAGGATGGTGCAGAATTGTTTTCTGTTGCTCCAGGAGGTCAGGCCTGAGTCAATGAGTTGAAATTAAATAAAAAAAAAAAGGTTTTGGCTAAACTCTTGGAAGAACTTCCTGACAGATGGACCAGTTCCTCAATAGAACAGGTTCCCTTGGGAAGTGGTGGGTTCTCTTCCTCTGGAGGGTTTGAAGCAGAGGCTGGGTGACCCTCTGATAACAATGCTGATTCTGAGTACTTAGACCAGGTGTCTTCAAACTGTGGCCCTCCAGATGTTCATGGACTACAATTCCCATCAGCCCCTGCCAGCATGGCCAAGTTGTAGGACTCATGGGAATTGTAGTCTATGAACATCTGGAGGGCCATAGTTTGAAGATCCCTGACTTAGACAGATCATGAGAAGGAGGGCAGGAAGGGTTGCGTCAGTGCTGGGCTCGCGTGGCCCTTTCTTACCTGCCCAGGGTAATGTAGGTTGCCACTTCGGGATCAGGAAGGAATTTTCCTCCAGGCTAGATTGGCCGGAGATCGTGGAGGTTTTTCACCTTCCTCTGGGAATAGAACAGGAGTCACTGGGGGAGTGGGTGGGGAGTGATGGTGAATTTCCTGCTTTGTATCTCAGGCTGGACTAGATGACCACAGAGAAACCTTGTTTGACCAGAATTTGTGACTGCACAGACTGCTCTGTGTTTCTGCTGTACTTGAATCTAGCTGGTATGCTAAGAAGGGCTGTAAAGATGGTGAGGGGTCTAGAGGCCAAGTTGTATGAGGAAAGGTTGAAGGAGCTGGGTATGTTTAGAGAAGAGGTGATGGAGAAGCGATATGATGGCCATCTTCAAGTATTTAAAGGCTGTTACATGCATAGGTGTCAACTCGCAGCCCTCCATGCTGGCAGGGGATGATGGGAACTGTAGTCCATAACATCTGGAGGGGCGCAGGTTTGACACCTGTGACCATAGCAGATGGCATGGAGCTGTTTTCTGTTGCTCCAGAAGGTTGGACCAGAACCAACGGGCTGAAATTAAATCAGAAAAAGTTTTTAGCTAAGCTTTAGAAAGAACTTCCTAACCATTAGAGCAATCCCTCAGTGGATAAGGCTTCTTCAGAAGGTGATGGGCTCTCCTCCTTTGGAAATTTTGAAGAGAAGAAGAATTTGGATTTATACCCCACCTTTCTCTCCTGTAAAGAGGCTCACGGTGGCTTACCAGCTCCTTTCCCTTCCTCTCCACACAACAGACACCTGGTGAGGTAGGTGGGGCTGAGAGATTTCCGAGGAACTGTGACTAGCCCAAGGTCACCCAGCAGGAATGTAGAAACACATCTGGTTCATCAGATAAGCCTCTGCCGCTCAGGTGGAGGAGTGGGGAATCAAACCCACTTCTCCAGATTAGAATCCACCTGCTCTTAAGCACTGCACCCCGCCGGCTCTCATGCATCTGGCTGTCTGACAGCAAGGTTGATTCTGTGAACTCAACCAGATCATGAGAAGGAGGGCAGGGAGGGAGGAGTCTGTTATTACCTCTTGTGGCTGGTTCTTACACGCCCAGAGTAATGCCAGTCGCCACTTCGGGGTCCGGAAGGAATGTATTTCCAGGTCAAATTGGCCAGAGATTTTGGAGGGGTTTTTAAAACCTTTCTTTGGGTGAAGAACAGGAGTCACTGGGGAAGTTGGGAGTAATTGTGGATCTCCTGCATGGTGCAGGGGGTTCAACTGGATGACCTTTAAAGTCCCTTCCAGCTCTATCGCCCATTCCGCACATGCAGAAAGAATAATGCACTTTCAATCCACCTTCACAATTGTTTGCAAGTGGATTTTGCTATTCCGCACAGCTGCAAAGTGCACTGAAAGTGGATAGAAAGTGCATTATTCTGCAGGTGCGGAAGGGGCCTGTGTTTCTGTGAAGCTCTTCCCAATACACTTGGGCTTTCGCAATCATGACTAATCAGGGGATGAAGAAGGAATGAAATTGGATCAGTGGGGAGGAACAGCCCGTAGCTCAGTGGGAGCAACCCCTTTGCCTGCAGAAAGCCCCAGCTTCCGTCCCAAGCATCTCCGCTTTAAAAGGATTAGGTGACAGCTGGTGTGAAAAGACGACTGTCCGAAACCTGGAACAGTTGCTGGTCAAATTCCGACCTTGATTTTCCATTTCTCGGCCTCTCCTGAAGGCAGCTTTGTGAGTTCAAGAATTAGGTTTCCGTTTTACAAGAGAGAACCGACCATTCCGGATCGGAGCTCTCTGTGATGCAGTGACTGTATTTAAAAGCAACCAAAATAAGAGGGAGGGTAAAGGCTACACTCCCGTATCAAATCAACACAACCAAACAAAAACTGTAACCAGGCCAAAGTGTACTAAGCAGGATCCTGTTTAGGACATTGTGGCCTGGTTACAGGTTTTGTTGGCTGTGCTGCTTTGTATTTAAAAGAAGTCATGATGGATGGAGAAGGAAACTAGAATTCAAATCTCTGCCTGGTCACACAGAAAGGTGAGTGTGTTTGTCTGTGAGCCCAGCATTAAAGGGGGGGGGGGGCAGTGGTGTGATTCAGCCGGTTCGTACCACTTCGGCAGAACCGGTTGTTAAAACGGTGCTTGTAAACAACCAGTTGTTAAATTATTTTAATCTTACCTCCGGAACCGGTTGTTAAATTATTTGGATCCCACCACTGCGGGGAGAGGAAGGCTGGATACAGAGAATAACAGAATATTCAGAAATAGCAAAATCAACAACTTTATTAAGAGACAGTAATATAGAAAAAAATTGCAGAACACTGGAAACCTTTTTTGCGGACTATCTCTTGGAAAAAATTGGTAGAAGAGAAATAATTGCAGGATTTGAGATTTAAAAGAAAACGGCAGATTGAATTAGAATATTAGTAATGTTACAGTGCGTAATTGATAAATTGTTTCCTTTTCAATAGATGAATGAACCTAGAATAGATTAGCGTCCAACAGTGAGATAGGGGGAAGTCATTATTTGGGGTTATGGTTGGTTATAGTTTAGTTGGTCATAATAGGTTGAGTCTATTTATTGTATGAGTGATGTTTTAATTGTTTGGGGTGTTTTCTTCTGTATTTCATATTTTTGCTGTGCATTAATGTAATAGTAGTGTGAAAGTGTGTGTATGTATGTGTGTATGTATATATGTGTGTGTGTGTAATTATGTGTATATATATATGTATATTATATACGTGTGTGTATATATATGTGTATATGTGTGTACATACATACATACAGACAGACAGACAGACAGACAGACAGACAGACAGACAGACAGACAGACAGACAGATAATATATCCCCACACAGTTAAGACATAGAAGGATTCCGCATGGGCCAAAAACAGCAGTGTGAAAATGGTGTAAAAGGGCTTACACCGTTTTCACACCACTGTTTTTGTTCCATGTGGAATCCCTCGTAGGGGCTTTCCCCACTACAGAAGGGAGCTATGGTCGACTCGGTTCCCTTCAGTGGAGGGCGATTCCAGGCTGTCCCCACAGCAACTGAGTTGGCCCCCTGGAACCGAGCTAAGTGGGCCGGATCATCTTGGTGCCTGTTTAAGCTCCTCGATCGTGATTGGCGGCAATGTTCTGTGGCGGAAGCGGGAGGCTGTGCTTTACGGTTTTACAGTTTACAGTTTACAGTTACATGTGCTTTCTGCCCGCCACGACTCTCCTGTTCTGCGCATGCCACAAAAGCGGCTTGTGATTGGTTGAATGGATGTGTCGTTTCGATGCTTCTGCCGAAGCCGAAGCGGTATCAACCTTGTTCCGGCAGAAAAGTGCTTGTAGTTCATAATCACGACAAGGATGTCGCCCAGTTCTGAGGGCGAAACTGAGACAAAACAATGTTGAGCTCGGTGGCAGTCGGGATTCACTGAGGCGAACCTAGGTAGTTCCACTCTGTCAGTGGGGAAAGCCCCATAGACAACCTTTGTTGGAGTAAAATTGGCAACAACTTTATTATTAACAGCAGCTGACAGAGCCTTGGTATAACATGGGACTGTAGATCCCACTATCAGGTGACCACCCTGTTGGCTGATATACTCCTCCATCTCTGCCACAGCCCGCTTGCTAGGCAAGGGGAAGACTACGCCTGATGGCAGGTTGATGGATTCCACCCAGGCACCAGCCTCTGCATTGTCTCTCCTGCCATGTAGAGCATGGGTGTCAGGACAGCCCCCGATCTGGGCATGTCTCCCAAAGCACTCGTCCAAATCCAGCTCCTTGCTGAAACTGCCAACACAGTTTTGACAAAAGGAGAAAAACAAACTCAAGAAGAAGAAGAAGAGGAGGAAGAGGAGGAGGAAGAGGAGTTTGGATTTACATCCCGCCTTTCTCTCCTGTAAGGAGACTCAAGGTGGCTTACAAGCTCCTTTCCCTTCCTCTCCCCACAACAGACACTTTGTGAGGTGGTAGGGGTCCTGAGACAACGGTGACTAGCACAAGGTCACCCAGCAGGAATGTAGGAGTGCAGAAACACATTTGGTTCACCAGATAAATCTCAGTCACTCAGGTGGAGGAGTGGGGAATCAAACCCAGTTCTCCAGATTAGAATCCACCTGCTCTTAACCACTACACCACGCTGGCTCTCAAATCTCTTTTCCTTCACATACCTCTGCCTGTTCACCAGAAAGGGAAGTGTGTTTGTTTTAAAATGACACTAGACCCCAGTGTGCAAGTGAGAGTTTTAGTAACTGATAGAACCAGAATGGTTCCTCCAATTGGCCTGGAATGGGGGAGAGAAAATACCTTGGATAAGAAGCAAGGTTCAAGTCCAGTTGCACCTTAGGAACCAACAAGATTTTCAGGGTATGAGCTTTCCAAATCAAAGCTGCCTTTGTCAGATATCCGATGAGGAGCACTTTGGCTCTTGCAAGATTATTCCCCAAATCTCCCCCAAATCTTATTGGTGTTTAAGAGGGTCCCGGACTCAAATCTAGCTCTTCTCTTGCAGACCAATATGGCTGCCCTCTGACACTGCCTGGGATGAGGGGTGGAGAGTTACACTGGGAAGTGTATTTTTCATTGCAAAGAACAGAAATGACCATTTGATCGATTGTGCAATATGCATTTGTTTATTATTTATATTCATATCCCACCCTCCCCCTGTCTGGAACACCTATCTTGCCTCGGCTTTGCTCGCGCTTCTCTCCGTAGCTGTCAGCAACCAGCAGCCCCTGCTTCCCCCGCGACTCCAGCGCTCGTGGGGTCATCAAAGCGCCGTTGCAAAATACGCGGAAAGATCTTGCCACTGAGGGGTGCGACAGCAACAGCATCGTGAGGCACAGCATGCGCCCGCCCACCTGTAGTGAGGCGGGGATCCGCGCTACTCGCGCGCAGCAAAAGGTAAGTGGGAAAACGCCCTATGACTCAAATTCTGAAATGAAAAAATCTAGCCGCATCCATGTTCTCCTTCAAATCAAATCGAATCTTTATTACCGCCATAGGCCAGCATACTGTAAATGACAGAAAGGATAGAACTTAACATGTATTAAAACAGTAAGCATAAGTGCTTAGGGAGCAGGGTATTTTTAGTTTGGTGAAGAGAAGGTGAAGAGGTGACATGATAGCCATGTTTTGATATTTGAAGGGATGTCATGTTGGTGAGAGAGCAAGCTTGTTTTCTGCTGCTCCAGAGAGTAGGACTAGGAGTCATGGTGAAGGAAAAGAGATTCCACCTAAACATCAGGAAAAACTTCCTGACAGTAAGGGCTGTTCGCCGGTGGAATGCACTACCTCGGAGTGTGGTGGAGTCTCCTCCTTTGGAGGTTTTTCAACAGAGGCTGGATGGCCATGTGTCAGGAGTGCTTTGAAGCCTTTGATTATGTGTTCCTGCATTGCAGGGCGGTTGGACTTGATGGCCCTTGGGTAAGGTGACCAGATGGTCACCTTTGTAAACCGGGCCGGGGGGTAGCTGGCAGCATGTTGGCAGAGCCGCATAGAACACACTTTGCCTTCACAGAGGCACTGCCATTTCCCGCCCTGTGATAGAGGCGGGAAGCGGCAAGGCTTAACGGCAACTGACTCTGCTGGCAAGCGACTACTGCCCTAAGCCCCAGAAGGCAGTGCGGCAGCCTCCCAAAAATCGGGACAATTGTAATAACCCGTGGGACACAGGACAAATTGTTTGAAGGTGGGACTGTCCCGCCAAAAGTGGGACGTCTGGTCAGCCTACCCTTGGGGTCTCTTCCAACTCTAGGATTCTATGAAATGGATAGAAAACTTAAAAGGGGGAGAGATATAAAAAGACATTAAAGTTGTGAAATTAAAAGCCATAGCTATAAAGTCACTGTTTACTTTGTTACACAGACCATCCTGCAGTGTATTTTGAGTGCTGTTACATAGAACTGGGCCTCAAGATGGGTGTCTGTAAGCAACATGGAAATATAAAAATGTTCTGTATGACCTAGGGATCTGCGTTCTCCTTACTTGCTGTCAACATTGATGGAACGGATGATCCCCTCGAAAAGATACACAGTTGAGATGTACCCAAGACCCCACTGCTGTGTTGACTCCTCTTTGATTTCCCCCCATGTAATATTGTGGTGGTTTATCCTTCCTTTCAGATTCAACCACTTCGGAAGTGATCCTAAAGCATGGATGCAGGAGATCGAGAGCAGGGATCTTGAAACGCTTGCCTTTTGGTTGAACAAGGTAAGTCGGATGCTTTTGTCCCTTGGTTTCTAAGAAGGTCTTGGAGAAGAACATGGTTGTGCGGATTTTGGACCACACAAAGTTTTATAATGCAGGAACCTGAAATAGGAGAATTCACACCATTTCCAGTGTTGGCAGTTTTCAGTGGGGCAACTCTGTCCCTGCACAGATGTTTGCAGAGCATTCAAGAAAAGCCAGATGTGCATCTGAGATGTTTGAAATTGGTGCTGGTTTGGAGGAAACCATCAGTGGAGACAAGAATACAAAATTTCCGTTTATACTCAGCGACGCTAATAGGAAGTTCCTTTTTGTAGGAAACTTTTTAATGTGCCTTTATAAATGCACATGAAACAGCACAGATATTAAGGTGTCCTGGGATTTGTTGTGCTTTTTGCTGGCCTAGTCTAATCCAACTACATAGATCAACAAGTAGTTTGTGGGCCTTTCCCCACTCTCTTCGATCCCCCCTATGCTGCGCGCTGCTCTCAGTGCGTGGCATTCCAGGCACGTGCCCGGGCGGCAGGGTCATCAAAAGGCGCCATTAAGAAGAGCGCCTGGGATGCTGCGCGCTCAGGGGGCGTGACAGCGGCAGCATCGGGGCGGCTGCGCTGTCGTTGCCCCTGTCGTGGGGAGTGCCGGGGGACCCCGCGCTACTCTCCTCAAGTAGCACAGGGCTTAAGGTAAGTGGGGAAAGGCCCTGTGAGCTACCAGTAGTTTGCTGGCTGCTGCACAGCCGTTCATATATTTCTTATAAAACCCAGGAAAAGATTGCCAAAAAATGCCTGAAGTCGACCCACGTGGTCAGCGCAAGAACGAGACGAGACGCGGAGATAACATCTGGTGGAGATCGCCAGCAGCGGGAGCGCGGAGGTCCGTGTTCCTAGCGAGTCTCTCGCGTGCTGGTTCCTGGCACCTTTTATTGTGATTCTATCGGGGGCGTGTAGAAGGGAGGAACGGAGGGAGTTCCGGGAGAGCGGGAGGTCGGGAGATCATCATGTGATGCATGATCTCACCTGGCTACGTGCGGAGAGGAGCGTAAGCGTCTGAGCCTAATCCTCACCTGGGGCAAGACCATTGTCCCTGCGCCCGGTGACTGAGCCAGACAGTTCATGACCCGTGACTCATAGGGGGATGAGGAGTGGGAGTCGCGGTGCGACCAGAAGGCCGTAGGAGCGAGGGTGTTCCAGCCGACCACGGTGCTGCTGGAGTCAGCTGCATTACTACATCTCCTCCTTTTTTACATTTTAGAAGGGAGGCCGAAATGCTGAGGGCGCATTTGGGGGACGCTTGTCTCCTCCGCTGTTTGGTCGAGTTGACCGAGCTGCTTGTGCAACATTAGAACTTGGTTGCGGGGCAGGGGAAGTCGAGGGGCTTCTTACACACGTTACAGGCAATATTAGATACACATTGAACGAAACAAGACCCGACGATGAGGCATACAATCAAACCAATGCAGAGCTGTACGATGAGTACTTAACCATCCTCCCCGCAGCCAGCTCCAGAGGGCTGACCACCAATGGGGCAATACATCATACTTTAGACTGGATACAACCTTTTGCAATTCACGCACTTTCATATGAATCAATTGGGAGTTATCAGAGAGATTAAAACAACACATATTATGTACATTCTCACAACCTTGGTGATGTAATAACAACAAGTAATCAATAGCGGCACGATTATCTAGGGTCGCTTGACGAAGTTCCTGTTGCTCGGAGGCTAGGGCATCCAGAGCGTGGAGGTAGAATTGATGGACTTCGGTGAAGGGCACAGGCCAGCCGGCCAATAGTCTTAGCATTGTAAGAGGCCAGTCCAGGGACTCCCACTAGGGGAAACCGCGAGGGAGGCGATTTCGGCTGTGGAGAGGGCAACCGCGTCGCTCCGGCAGGAGGGATCGAAAGGCAGAGTGGAGCGGCGGCGGCGGCGGTGCCCGGGCTCCTGGGGCGGAGCCTGAGGTAGAACAATGGTGAGGCGGCTGAGGCAGCAGAGGGTCCCGTAGAGAGCCGGGCGGGATGTAGTTAAAAGTTCTCTCCCCACAGGTCCAGAACCAGCCCCTAGGGAGCAGGATGTTCCCAAGCACGGGGAATGTCCTCCATGTGCGGTACAGTTCCAGTTGGCCGAGCCGACGAATGGGCCTAGGTCGGCTCCTTGGTTGGGCACGCCGACGATGCGAGCGCAGGTGTTGGACTTCGTGATTAGCTTACAGTCTTGGTGATAAGGGAGAGAGCGCTGGCCGGGAGGGATTGGACGACGGGTCCCCAGTCAGCGCTCATGGAATACCTGATGGATGAGGCATTCATGAAGGGACTTAAACCAGACTCCGTAAGGAAGTCTCCAGGGGCTTTGCAAACGGGGAGCAGGCAGGAGCTTAGCAAACTCCTCGACTCCTGGCAGGTACCGGGCCCAGGCAGAAAGATGAGACGTTGGCAGCGGCAGCAAACTGCTCCCCAGATGTTGGTCTGGTGAAAGCTCGTCAGGGGTGGCCGCATTGCCATCGGCAGGAGGCAGCAGAGCAGGCAAAGGATGGTGGCCGCCGAAGTTGGCGGTGATGACTGCAAAGAGAGCGGCACAGAGGTTCTCGGGTGTCTCAGGGTGGCCTTGCTGGCGCAGCAGCTCTTGAGCTTGGCTGGCGGTTGCTTTGATGTTTCCCCAGGTCATCCGGTCTTTGGACCGCTCTGGCCGGGCGTCGGCGTTCCCGTTGAGGCCGCTGGGCGGATCCTTCAGAGAGATGTGTTCCATCTCTCTGGGATGGGGTTGGTTTCTCCTGGCGCCATTCCATGGGCTGGCCCGTCATGGCGAGTCGGAATCCACAGGAGCCTGTAGGAATAAGGACTGAACACACCCCCTTCCCCAGGTTATAGGAGGGGCGGGGTCCCGCCAGGCTCGGTTCTAGAGCGGCGGTGGCGGAGATCAAGATCGAAGCTTTTTTTATTCGAAAGTTAGAGTTTAATGTGTGAGGCTATTTTGCAGACTGCGTGTAGTTGAAGGTTGCTTTTAATGCAATTCTGCTGGGGGCTGCCTATCCCTCTTTCTTAAAATTATATGACAGGGAGGGCAGGGGGTGGGCGGACCCTGGGGGAATTGTGGGTATGCATGCTTAATCAGTAGTACGAAAGGGGCTTTGGGAGCTCTTTTTGGGGGGATGGGTGCTTCAGGGGAACAAGGCATTCAGGCGGTTGAAGGCAGAGGACTCCACATGCAGAGGCGGGGGGTTTCCTTGTAAGGGAAATGTACTTACCGTGACCTTGGTGGCCAACGAGGGGCTGGATGGTGCTAAAATTTTTTGATCGAATTATCTTGGGAAACTGCCGCCCGCTGAAACCACTCCTTAAGGGGCTGTTTCGGCCAAGCTGCCTTAGAAGTGATGATGGTGCTATAATACCATGACCACTGGAGGCGCCTTTAAACTGGTTTATGAAAGTGAATTTGGTGCGGCAGCCTCCTTTTTAAACTGGGGCCTGTCCTGGCAGTGCTGCGGTATCAGGACGGGCCCAGATTTTAATCCAGGGAGGGCCAGTCAGCCAATTGGCCCTCCCGCCTCTGCTGGTTGAAAGATAGAGGGAAAAGAAAGGAGAGAAAAGGGGGTAGTTTCCCTGCGGAAGTTCAAGGCAATTCGAGGTACAATCGGGATTAGTGATTCATGCGTGATGGATTTATCCATCCCAGACTAAGGTCGTTTTGACCTGGCTCATGAGGTCTCTTCCCAGAGATTAACATGGATGTCCAAGACGATATGCACTGTGAGCTGTCGCTCCAGTCCTGGGCTGTGTGGACCGTGAGCTGGGCGGATGCTCCGCCTCGCGGTTTGTTTCCACCCCCCAGATGTGCTGGCAAGCCTCGGTCGGCCACTGGTCAGGCCACTCGGCTGTCCTGATGACAGTCACATCAGCGCCGGTGTCTACCAGGCCCTTAAACATGCATCCCTCTATAGCGAGCTCCAGGTACTGGCGGGAGCTTCCGATGGGTGTTTCCACCGCCACGATGGTGGTGCTGGCTGCGCCATGGTGGCTGCCGGGGCTTGTCGCTTTTATTGGGTCGGCAGCGGGCAGCGCGTGGGGCAGGAGGATCAGCTGTGCGCAGCTGGTTCCGGTGGGCAACTCCTGCGGGATGTTCGTCCAGATCTGGAGATGGATGGGTCCCTGGTGCGTGGAGTCGATTACTCCGGGAATGATGAACACTCCCTGCTCAGCGGCGGAGGCCTTAGGCAGCACCAGCCCAATAGTCCCGGTAGGGATGGGGTCGCGATACTGGGTTGGGGCGACAAGGACCTCGTGGGGGAACTTGAAGGAGATGGGCTGGGTGCACGTGAGCGAGATGCCACGAGTGGGGGGCGGTTTGGGCGTGGGCCTTGGTGTCTGGGTCTGCTCTAATATTCTCCTCCTTGGTCCTGGGCTGGGGAGACGCCCTGGCGCGAGTTTCCCGACGGGCAGTCGCTTCTCCAATGGAAGCCTCTCTGGCATCGTGGGCATCGGGTCTTGGGCGGCCTTCTCCTCTTGGGGGAGGACCCTCCTCCATCGGGGTTATAGGCCCCCCCACCGGGCTGCCTACATTCCCTTCGGAAGTGTCCGGGTCTGCCGCAGTTAAAGCAATCATCCTGGAGGCTGTCCCCTGGCGGTGGAGAGTGCTGCGGCGAGGAGGCTAGCTTGGTGGGCGGAAGATCCGATGTCCTGGCAAGCTTTAAGCATGTCGGCCAGTTCAGGGTCTTTGCCCAGGCCCGTGATTGCTCTGCGGCACTCCGTGGAGGCGTTCTCCTTAGCGAGGCGCATGAGGAGCTCGTTTTGGGCCTCTTCGCTATCTACCTGCCTCTTGAGCGCTTCCTGGAGCCTGTTCACAAACTCGGCATAGGGCTCTTGGGGCTTTTGCCGTATGGCGGAGAAGCTCTGTGTGGGCTGGCCAGAATTGGGGACCTTGACAAACGCCTTGTAAGCGCACTCAGAGGCGACCGTAAGGGTGGCCTCAGGCAGGACAATCTGATTGTTGGGGTTACTGAAGGCATCGAGCCGTAAAGCTGTGCGGCGGTGTAGGCGCCGCCGGAGGCGGCTGCCCTGCTAAAGCATTGCTGGCGGAACTCGCTCTCCCAGATCACAAACTGTGCAGGGCTCAGGAGCATGCGGAAGGTGGTCTTCCAGTCGTCCGGAACCTCGCGATTGCCTCTAGCATGCCTCTCACGTAGGGGCTAGTGATTCCTACGTCCCGCATCGCTTTGCGGAACTCAGTGAGGATGTTATAGCTTAAGGGGCGGTACTCGACAACCCGCCGAACAATGCCATCCTCCCCCTCGGTATCTGTGAAATGGACGGGGCACAATGCGAGAATATCGGCATCGTCTTCCGTCAGGGTTTCTTTCTTTTGCAGATCGTGTCTAATACGCTCTGCGAGAGTTTTGAAACCCGCGCCATTACGTGGCGCTGACGGAGGTGCGGTGGCTTCGGAAAATGAAGGCGGAGCAGGGGGGGCGGCTGAGCCGCTGAGAATTTGAAATGGGCGGAGAAGCAAGGGGCAGAAGGAGGACAGGCGTCCAATTTAGCGGATAGAGAAAATTCCGGGGTTGAAATTGAAGGTGAAAGATCGAAAAGGAGGGCTGACCTACAGCAAGCGGAGCCATAGGTCTGCAGGCTGATGGCGACATAACATTGTCTCCACGCCAGTAGCAGTGACATCGGCGCGCGAGGCTCTGTGCGAAGAGTGCGCCCGATGTTTTCCCAGTCCTTAAGATTCAATGTCCCCCCTTCTGGGTACCATGGACATTGAGCTTCAATCTCCTCAACCAATTTGTGCAGCTCCCCTCTCTTTACGGAGACCCTGCCGCATTTCGCTAACGCTTTCAGTTCGTTAACGTGCTTGTCATAAGCCCTGCTTTTGCAAGCTCCCATACTCACCGGTGTTCCGTCGGACGAGAGAGTGTCCTAGGACGCGAGTCTCTGGATGCGCCGATCCAGAGGACAGGCGATACCGAAACGGTGGTCCCTGGATGCGGACTTCGGTACCGCGGCCCTTTCCCAGGCGACGGTGAGCAGGGTGGAGGTTCGAGGATTCCCGGGTTTCGGCACCAGCTTGAAGTTGACCCACGTGGTCAGCGCAAGAACGAGACGAGACGCGGAGATAACATCTGGTGGAGATCGCCAGCAGCGGGAGCGCGGAGGTCCGTGTTCCTAGCGAGTCTCTCGCGTGCTGGTTCCTGGCACCTTTTATTGTGATTCTATCGGGGGGTAGAAGGGAGGAACGGAGGAGTTCCGGAGAGCGGGAGGTCGGGAGATCATCATGTGATGCATGATCTCACCTGGCTACGTGCGGAGAGGAGCGTAAGCGTCTGAGCCTAATCCTCACCTGGGGGCAAGACCATTGTCCCTGCGCCCGGTGACTGAGCCAGACAGTTCATGACCCGTGACTCATAGGGGGATGAGGAGTGGGGGTGCGGTGCGACCAGAAGGCCGTAGGAGCGTAGGTGTTCCAGCGCTCGACCACGGTGCTGCTGGGTCAGCGGTGCATTACTACAAATGCCCTAGACTTTTCTTTTAAAAAAATACCCGAACCCTTTACTGTCATAGGATTTTCCTCTGTGCAGCTGACCTGATTTCTTCATTTCTGGGGTTCTTTCTCACTCACGCTCTGTTTCTAGACCAGAATAAATGTGGTAACTTGTTAGTGGGGTGCAAGGAAATGGTTGTGGAATGGGCCATCAAGTCACAGCGGACTGTTCAAGGCAAGGCCCCTTCCGCACATGCAAAATAATGCGTTTTCAAACCACTTTCACAACTGTTTGCAAGTGGATTTTGCTCTTCCGCACAGCTTCAAAGAGCACTGAAAGCAGTTTGAAAGTGCATTATTCTGCATGTGCGGAATGAGCCCAAGAGACGTTTAGAGGTGGTTTGTCCTGCTTGCCTCTGTGTATTCTTTAGTGGGCCACCACCTGATCATTAACCAGAACCAACCTTGCCCCCATCCCCCACTGTTTTCAACTGGAGCTAATAGGAGATAGGGGCTACATCTTTGAGGGTCCATAACTTTGTATCCCCTGAACCAAACTTCACCAAACCTGGATGGTATCATCAGGAGAGTCTCCTGAAGATACCCTGAAATTTTGGTGCTGCTAACTTAACAATTGCACCCCTGATAGCAGACACACTCCAAATTTCCCCAGATTCTCTTTTTAAATCCACACCCTTCGACATGGACTTAAGGGAGAATCTGACGGCCTCGGTTTAAACATTTTAAGTGATGCTGTTTCAGGGTGGGGGAGAATCCACCCCAAAACAGCATCATTTTCAATGTTGTTTTAACTGGGGACCCCAGATTCTCCCTTTAAGGTGGGTTTAAAAGGAGAATCTGGACTCCCTAGTTTGAACACCATTGAAAGTGATGCTGTTTGGAGTGGATTCCACTGGAGGTGTTTTGTGAGAGATGATGCTGACATTTGTTTGGTAAATGTTTTGCTGGGGGTGATTTGTGAGAGATTTACATGCTTAATATCCCACTTGCACTGGCTTGGAGCTGTTTCTCAGGCTAACAACCTGCCTCACAGGGTTGGTGTGAGGACAAAATTAGGAAAGAGAGTTGGTGGGGAGAGAGCCATGGATGTTTTGCTGGGGGTGGGAGGTGTTTTGTGAGCTGGTGCAAAAAATCATTGTTTGGCCGTGGTGGAGGAGGGTGGCCGCCCATACGGGGTGAGGGGGCGCCAAACTCAGGAATATTTCCTCTGGCTCTCAGTGAACATCAAGTGCCACCTGTTTTGGGGTTTTTATCACGACGTTGTTTCATAATCAACAGTCCACAAGGCTGTAGAAAACGGTCCGTTGCGCGTTTTGGCTGCCAGGCTGTTTGCCGCTACTGAAACGGGCTCTGTTTTCTTCCTGCTATTAGCATTTAGATTTCCCAAGCTGATGGAAAATCGGCAGTCTGCTGTTCTCATTCCCTTGTCGAAAGTAAATGTCCTTACTTTGTTCCCCCGGAGAAGAAATAGGATAGGGTCCAAAGTATTGTTCCAGTCTGAACACAGTAGCTGTGAGATGGTGCTTTGTTTCCTGCTAAAATTCGGCACCTCCCTCGGCTGCGTAAATATGGTGGCAAACGATCTCCTTGGCTTGGATCCCATGATGTCGTTCCCATCTTATTATTTCTTTCTTGGCCTCTGAGGAGGCCGGCCTCTCCTGTGGCTAGAGTTGTCAGATGAGGCCTGGCAAATGATTTTACGGTTCTGGGTAGGAATATGCAGGGAGGGGCTGTAATGCCACAAAGCTGTAGAAATTGCTGGAGACTGTATGGTTGGCCATAGAGTTTCCAGCCATTCCTAGAGCTGCCCTACATCCTTTCTGCTTTTTAAAGCAGACGTGACGTAGCGCCCCACGCAGGCCCCTTCCGCACATACAGAACAATGCACTTTCGACCCATTTTCACAATTGTTTGCAAGCGGATTTTGCTATTCCGCACAGTAAAATCCAGCTGCAAAGTGCATTGAACGTGGATTGAAAGTGCATTATTCTGCATGTGCGGAAGGGGCCACAGTGCTGCAATTTTTTTAAAAAAAATTGCCACCAGTGCTTGGAGTGGAATGGGATCCCTAGCAGTGGTTCTGCTTCCCTTGCTCCAGCAGTTCCACTCTGGGAAGATGCGGGTTTTTTCAAAGATCCTGTCACGGAAGGAGCAGTGTTAGCAGCAGCGGAGGTGAGAATGTTAGCAGAGGAAGGCCTTCCACAGCCAGAGAGAAGCGCAAGAGGAAAAACGTTGCATGATCCAAGCCTATATCTTGGAAGTTTAAGAGCTCAGCTCTGTGTGTCTGAAGGGTCTTTAGATTTCTCCGACTGCAGGGTTTCATGGTACATGGCGAACAAAGCAATTTGTGGTATGGCATGTAGGAAGAGAGCTGTTGAAACATAAGATCAGACCAATAGTCTGTTTATGGCATGCCCATGAAGAAGAAGAAGAAGAAGAAGAAGAAGAGGAAGAGGAAGAGGAAGAGGAAGAGGAAGAGGAAGAGGAAGAGGAAGAGGAGAAAGAAGAAAGAAGAAAGAAGAAAGAGAGGAGGAGGAGGAGTTTGGATTTATATCCCCCCTTTCTCTCCTGTAGGAGACTCAAAGGGGCTTACAATCTCCTCTCCCTTCCCCCCTCACAGCAAACACCCTGTGAGGTGGGTGGGGCTGAGAGAGCTCCGAAAAGCTGTGACTAGCCCAAGGTCACCCAGCTGGCGTGTGTGGGAGTGCACAGGCTAATCTGAATTCCCCACATAAGCCTCCACAACTCAAGCGGCAGAGCTGGGAATCAAACCCGGTTCCTCCAGATCAGAAGGCACCTGCTCTTAGCCACTATGCCACTGCTAGGTCAGTCAGATAGGCACAAAGGGCAAACCTTTTTGCAGACTCTCAGCAAGTAGGAATCAGGAGTATACTGTCTCTGAAAATAACAGTTCCTTTCAACTATTGTATGCTCCAGTTATGAAGTTGGCACATCTTTGGATACTTAAGTCTGGCCCCTGGAACTGTAAACAGGAAAAATAGATATTTGTACCAGCCTGAAAAAAAAATCTGAAAGCTAAAAAAAGAAATAGATTGGGGAGTTTTAAAAGGCCAAAAATGATAGTGCCTACAGCTTTAAGCAACAAAGTCCCTCAGTGACTGTTGCTAGGCAACCACAGATTCCAGGCTTGGCTCTGCCAATGAAAGGCAAGGCCCTTTCCAGGCTTATTTCAGCCTTTGAAGGAGGCCTCAGTGGGGTCAGGCCTGGCTAGCGTGGCCAGCTCCGGGTTGGGAAATTTCTGGCGATTTTGTGGGGGAGGGCAGGATTCGGAGAAAATAAAAGGCCTCCGCTGGATATAATGCCATATCCACTCTCCAGCACAGCCATTTTCTGTTGTCTGGAGTTCAGCGATAATTCCGTGGGATATTTGGGTGCCTCCTGGGGATTGGCAACCCTAGGTCTGGCAGAAACCTCTGGACCACTTGATGCCACCCAACTTACATGAATCAACTAGGTCGGGTTGTTTGCAACTGTGCAGCAGCAGCAGCCACACTGAAAGCCAGTGTGGTGTGGCTGTTAGAGCTTTAGAGCTCTAAATCCCGATCCCACTGTGAAAGCTTACTGTGTGATTTTGTGCTAGTCACATGATTTCAGCCTAACCCACCTCACCGGGTTGTTGTGGGGATACAAAGGAGGAGAGGAGAAAAAAATGTAAGATGTTTCATTCCCACTGTGGAGAAAGACTCTAGCAGTGATAGCGAACCTTTTCGAGACCGAGTGCCCAAATTGCAACCCAAAACCCACTTATGTATCGCAAAGTGCCAACATGGTAATTTAACCTGAGGTTTTAGTTTAGAAAAAATGGTTGGCTCCAGGGCATGCGTTACTCAGGAGTAAGCTTGGTGGTAGTCAGTGGCTTTGCTTTGAAGCAACCGTGCAACTCTTCCAACGGGTGAATCACGACCCTAGGAGGATTTACTCAGAAGCAAGCCCCACTGCCAGCAACCGAGCTTACTTCCAGGTAAAGGATTGTGCTTTAGTTCTTCACATGAAAATCAGTGGGGTTTAACAGCGCTTAACAGGGTTACCTACACTGCTTCCCCAAAACGAGGTCTTAGGTTTAATGCTAATAATCGAGCCCAGCGGCCCAGGCCAGCCTAGATATTGCGGAGGGGGGGGGGGCTCTATTTGCGCGTGCCCACAAAGAGGGCTCTGAGTGGCACCCGTGCCATAGGTTCGCCACCACTGGACTATAGCTTCCCAAGGCGGTATGCAGGAATGGGGAGAAGAAGACAGAAAACTTAGGATAGAGGGGCAGATAAAGTAGGGCAGGATTGGCTGTTGGATGGGAAGGAGATAGGGTTGCCAACTCCGGATTGAGAACTTCCTGGAGAATTGACAGGTGGAGCCTAGAAAGGGTGGAATTTAAAAAGGGGAGGGACCTAAGAAGAGTATAAAACTGTAGACTCCATCCTCCAATGGAGCTATTTCTTCCAGGGGATAGAAAAGTCATTGTCGTCGTCGACCTCCTCCTCCTCCTCCTCCTCCTCCTCCTCCTCCTCCTCCTCCTCCTCCCCAAAAGTTTCTTGCAATCCTCCACTTGACATGGGTAATAGCCATGGATAGACCTTCCTTCCATGAAAAAATATCAGTCATCTCCTTCAAATCAGACAAGCCCTTCTTTCTTTCATTCGTTCCCTGCCCTTTTCCCCAAAGGGGGTGTAAAGCAGCTTATATCATTCTCCTTTCCTTTTTTAAATCTTCACAACAGCCCTATACAGGCAGTCCCATGTTGGGAAGTGATTTTTTTAAAGTGTTGTCTGTTAAATAATTGTTCTACCTCATGCAATGAAATGACCCTGTCTCATGCAGGTAGACTGCTTATAATCTTTCTCTGAATTGCAACAAGGAACCCCACATACTGTCACACATAAAATGCAGGATGTCGAAAATCAGAAGCTGTCAGAACTCAGTTGTCAGACGTCATAGCCAGACATGACAGATGCTAAGTAGATGATGGAGATCTCATTTTTAACATTCACAAGGGGTGTGATGATTTTGGCACCTGTGGTGCTCTTCCTCTTGCTGTTTTCAAAAGCTTTCATCCTCTTAAACGAGCAATAGACTTTTCTCCAGCCTGCTTTATGCAGATGCTGCTGCTATTCTGTCTAGGACCCCTATTGGTCTTTGGAGAGCATCATGTACAACTGCCCACTGTTGGAGAAAAGACCATTCAGGGATTAATTCCTCTAAAACTGGGACCCCACATTTATTCTTATTTGTCAATAAGGTTTGTATTGAGCAAGTCTCCTGTTTTAAATATCTGGGCAGAGGCGGAGCTACCAGGGGGCCGAAGGGGGTGCGCATTGCACCAGATGCATGCCTGGGGGGAGCGGAAAATCACCCCTCCTAGGGGCACCCCACTCCCCCACCCTCCTGCGATCCCTCCCCTGCCCCCACACTTACTTTATTGAAACTGCAGGCTGGAGAAGCGGCCTGTTCCCTTCAGGCTGAAAATGGCCTGGTGGGAACTACACTTCCCAGGAGACCTTGCAAGCCCCAAGGTCTCATGGAAAGTGTAGTTTCCACCAGGCCATTTCCAGGCTGAACTAAGGTAAATGTGTGGGGGGCAGCGGGGGGGGGGGGCAGGGCACCGCAGCGGAGGGGTGGAAAACACAGAGTGCGCACCGAGCGCACTCTGGCCCAGCTATGCCTCTGTATCTGGGGGTTATTAAAAGGGGGTTAGGCATAGGGGAGCAATGTAATTGGTAAATAAGCCAGCTTTATAACACAGGCCATCTCCATTGATGCTACACAAAACCTGGCAGCATTGTGTGTGTGTGTGTGTGTGTGTGTGTGTGTGTGTGTGTGTGTGTGTGTGTGTGTGTGTGTTTATTTATTTATTTATTTATTTATTTAATATACCGCCCTATCCCCGAAGGGCTCAGGGCGGTGAACAATACAATGTCATGTATAAAACATACAGATGAATTAAAATAAGCACATTCTAAAAACAATATCCCACGAAAACCCGTATACAACCCGCCCAGAAAGCACAGTGGGTCCCGAAGATGTTGGGGACCCCTATATGGCGGGGGGGGGGAGGGGGGTCTCAGCGGCTGGTCTCTCCAAAGGCCCGGTGGAACAACTCAGTCTTACAGGCCCTGCGGAATTCTCCAAGGTCCTGCAGGGCCCGGACAGCTGGTGGTAGAGTGTTCCACCAGGCTGGGGCCAGAGTCGTAAAGGCTCTGGCCCGAGTGGAGGCCAGCCGCGTCATGGAGGGGCCAGGGATCTCCAGTAAGTTGGCCTCTGCAGAACGCAGAAGTCGATTTGGGACATATGGGGTAATGCAGTCCCGAAGGTACGAGGGTCCCAGGCCGCATAAGGCCTTAAAGGTCAATACCCACACCTTGAAGATGATTCGGAATTGTATGTTACGTCAGAATAGGTATCTGTAAGCAGCAAGGAAATATAACATCGGTCTGTGCAACCTGGAAATCTATACAGCAGTGGCAAAATAAATCTAATAGGTATGTTTTTTTTCTAATTCTGATAAGCTCCCTGAAATATTTGGCAGGTTTTTAACCTCCATTGTAATCATATTTTTTTTTTAAAAAAATCAAATGACAATGTCACATAAAGCCAGAATGTCTTTGTAACGGATAAGCCAGCTGAAATACTGAATATGACATCATTGAAAAGTGTTAGTTTGAGTTCCTATTGTGTGTATTTTTTAAAAAGTTGCCGTTTCCAAAAGGCGAGCAGAAGGACCTGCCCACAAACCCCTTGTTCTCCACCCAAGAGCCGTCTGCCATGGAATTATGCAACTTCTATATTTTGCAAATAATTCTGATTAGGGAGCTTTTCTGCACTGTTGAAAACACGCTTGTCCGTCACCATTGATGAGAAGAACCAGCAGAGAGGAGTAGCTGTGGAGAAGAAGACCAGCAGAGAGGAGTAGCATCTCAACAAGGATATTGAGGAGATAGAAAAAGTGCAGAGAAGGGCGACAAGGATGATTGAGGGACTGGAGCACCTTCCCTATGAGGAGAGGCTGCAGCGTTTCGTACTCTTCAGTTTGGAGAGGAGACGGCTGAGCGGGGATATGATTGAAGTCTATAAAATTATGCCTGGGGTAGAAAATGTTGACAGAGAGACATTTTTCTCTCTTTCTCACAACACTAGAACCAGGGGGCATACATTGAAAATGCTGGGGGGAAGAATTAGGGCTAATAAAAGGAAACACTTCTTCACGCAACGTGTGATTGGTGTTTGGAATATGCTGCCACAGGAGGTGGTGATGGCCACTAACCCGGAGAGCTTTAAAAGGGGCTTGGACAGATTTATGGAGGAGAAGTTGATTTATGGCTACCAATCTTGATCCTCTTTGATCTGAGATTGCAAATGCCTTAGCAGACAAGGTGATCGGGAGCAACAGCCGCAAAAGGCCATTGCATTCACCTCCTGCATGTGAGCTCCCAAAGGCACCTGGTGGGCCACTGCGAGTAGCAGAGAGCTGGACTAGATGGACTCTGGTCTGATCCAGCTGGCTTGTTCTTATGTTCTTCTTATGTTCTTAAGAGTTATTGGGGTGCAGCTGGGACTCAGCAGTAGACCATCTGCTGGGCATGCAGGAAGTCGCTGGTTCAGCCCCCAGAAACATCTCCAGATGAAAGGACCAGGTGATATGGAATGCCTGTGCTTGGAGACCCCCTGATCAGGCAGAGTTTTGTGGGCCCACCACTCATTTTTCAGTGAACCCATCCCAGATGCTAGTTAATTCAGTGTGTGTGTGTGTGGGGGGGGATGCTTCCTGGTAGCTTCACTGCCTCCCAAGATTTGGGGGTTGGGGCCACCCGGAGGGCCTTCCCTGAAGCAACCCTTGTACTTTGGAACACTCTCCTCCCAGAAGTCTGCCAGGCGCCGACTGCAAACGTTTAGGCGCCTGGCCAAGACCCCCTCTCTGTACCCGGGCATATGGGAGACCCCTTCTGGGGGGTGCCTCTCTCCCTCCTCTCCTTAGACTCTTTTTTTATTTGGTACCTGCTCTCACCTGTACCAGCTCCCTTTTGGTTCAGCCCCAGCCCAATTTCTGAAATGTGTTGGGGGCAGTGGTGGGATCCAAAAATTTTAGTAACAGGTTCCCATGGTGGTGGGATTCAAACAGTGGCATAGCACCAATGGGGCTGGGCAGAGCACGGTGGGGGCGTGGCCAGGCATTTCGGGGGCGGGGTATTAATAATTTCTCTGTTACTGTAAAAACTCTTACTGTAAAAAAAAAATGTTCCTAATTTCCAGCTGGTATCTTTCTGTCCGTAATTTAAACTCATTATAGCAAGTCCTATCGTCTACTGCCAACAGAAACAACTACTTCTCCTCTAATTGACTGCCTGTCAAATACTTAATACTTTCAAATACTTAATTTTGTTTCTAGAAATCAAAAGAAGGATACTTTCCTTAAACAAGGAACTGTACCATTTTACTAAAACATGTTTTTAAAACAGCCCAACAGGGAGAATTATCCTGTTTTTTACCTTCGCTAACCAGCCACATAGGAAACAACAGGACTTTATGATTTTTGGACCTAATGGAATTTCTAATGGAAAAGCAGACCCAATTAGTAACTCCCTCTCGGCACACACAAATAATTAGTAACCCACTCTTGGGAACTGGTGAGAACCTGCTGGATCCCACCTCTGGTTGGGGGGCATTATGGGGGACGGATGATTATGCATTTTTAGGAGAAGAGGTTAGGGTGGGGGATGGGGACACATTTTTAATAATAATTTTATTCATGTTTAAGAACTACAAACACAGCTTATGGGATACAATACAATACACAATAGTGAACCAGTCACTCTACATCAGGGGTAGGGAACCTGCGGCTCTCCAGATGTTCAGGAACTACAATTCCCATCAGCCCCTACCAGCATGGCCAATTGGCCATGCTGACAGAGCCTGATGGGAATTGTAGTTCCTGAACATCTGGAGAGCCGCAGGTTCCCTACCCCTGCTCTACATGAAACAAGGAGTGGACTCTATGGCCAACCATACAGTTTCCAGCTATTTCTACAGCTTCATGGCATTATAACTACTTGACTTCCCATCCTTAACCCATTGTGAAAATTATCTATAGAATATTATTTTTCCCATCAGCATCTCGACCAGCAACTTTTAAAATGTTTCTTACTTATATTCGGTTGTATATAAAATACAAATATACCTATATTATAACCTTGCTAACTTACCAGTAGTTCTAAAAATTGAAGACAATTATGTAAAAATTCTCAATTCTCTGCTTAAATCTTCTAACCCACAGATTATATAGTTAAGACTGTCGTCTGTCATTCCTCTTATTTGTAATATCTAACAGTCTAGTCTATTTTACTAACTTTTCATCTTCAGTTCAACAGTTCCAACTACCGTGTTTCCCCGAAAATAAGACAGTGTCTTATATTAATTTTTGCTCCCAAGGATGCGCTATGTCTTATTTTCAGGGGATGTCTTATTTTTTCCACTCCACAGCTGCATGCACTGGTATTCTGTTCGACGGGCATGCTTCCAAACAAAAACTTTGCTACGTCTTACTTTTGGGAGATGTTTTATATTTAGCTCTTCAGCAAAACCTCTACTACTTCTTATTCTCAGGGGATGTCTTATTTTCAGGGAAACAGGGTATTAGATATTAGTTAAGATCCTTGTTGTTTTTCTTATAGAATTTAGTACTTGCTATAAAGGTGATTCTCTGTCATTGTCCTTTAAAAGTAAAGAGGAGTTCTTCCCATCGAAGCCATGTGAATCTTATCTATTTCTTCCTAAGAGCATTCACTAGAAAAGCATAGTCTTTTCATTTCTTCAGGGCTCTGATTGATATTTCATGATGATTATGATGTCTGTATCGTCCCTCTTAAACGCCGATTTTCTATGAACCTCCATAATTTGATCTGCAGAGTCTTTTGCATAGAAGAAAAAAAAAGTCACTATACATTCCCTATGATTTTGGATTTTTCTGAGTCGATTCTGTATACTTTTTCAATCTTTGAAGCCATCTCTTCCTCTTTCATGCTCATATATTTGGCCAAAGCTAAGGAGATTAACTTTTTAAGATTGTCTTTTGAAGGATCTTGGTCCTCCGTAGCCTCCATCTTCTGCTGAAGTTTTCAGTTTTTTTTCCAACAGAGGATGGGGAACTCCCTTTTCAGGGCCCATAACATTGGATTTCCTTGATCCAAACTTCACCAAACGTGGGGATTCTTCAAAGCAAAGTCACTCGCAGTTACACTGCAAATCTGGTTCCTCTACCTTGCAAAACAGTCCTCCCAAATTCCTTATAAACTTTAATAGGCCAGTATCACATCCAAGCATCCATAGTAAAAGGTCCCCACCATGTTTGCTCCAACTGCAATCCATGGGTGATCTCTGTGGCGCTCTGTGGGTGGGGCTGTTTCTCAAGGTAGAAGCACCAAATTTGGTGACATTTGGGTCGGGGGGTCCAATTCTATGAGCACCCAAATGGAGCAAAACCGGGTGCCCATAGAATTGCCCCCCAACCCAAAACCATTTCCCAGATATCCATCCTCCCATTGCTTTCCAAACCAGCAGAACCTACCCGGAAGCCCAGCAGAGCACCAATAAAGTAGAGGGTTGATGTAATTGTCGGTTGGCTTTCACGGCTGTATGACCATGTTCTAGCAGCATTCTCTCCTAACGTTTCGCCTGCATCTGTGGCTGGCATCTTCAGAGGATCAGTTCCTCTGAAGATGCCAGCCACAGATGCAGGCGAAACGTCAGGAGAGAATGCTGCTAGAACACAGCCATACAGCCCGGAAACCACACAGCATCCCCAAGTAAGGGTTGTTGTTTTTTTGGGGGGCGGGGGTTAAATTTAAAACACAATTGCCAACCTGACAAATAGGCTTTAATTTTTGGTTTTTCAAAGAATATTTAATGTTTCTCCCCTGTGCTTTTGCATTAGCTGTAGAAAAGCTGAAAATTTTTCAGATTTTTGGCTCAGTCTGGATAGTCAGGGTTTATTTTTCTAGTTTGGCTTATCCGAATGCACACCAGGACATCCCTGAGAAAGAGTGCTGGTACTCAATACTGGCGAGCACCATCACAGAAGGAACCCTGGTTTTCTTTAATTTCTTTAACCCACATACCGTATATACTTGTGTATAAGTCAACTCGAATATAAGTCAAGGCACCTAATTTTACCACAAAAAACTGGGAAAACTTGTTGACTCAAGTGTAAGTCTAGGATGGGAAATGCAGCAGCTACTGGTAAATTTCAAAAATAAAAATAGATACGTTCAGGCGCTATTTGGGGGTCTCTGCCATTGACCCCCATCCAGGGGTGTAGCTAGGGTAAATGGAGCCCGGGGCAAAATCTGAGTTTTGCGCCCCCCCCCCCCATATGGGCAGCGTCTCTTCCCCACCATGACCAAACAACATTTTTTGCACCAGGTCATCTCAAAGTCACCATCGCATTATAGAACATGCCCCAACACACAAATCTGAACACACCCAGGACTCCCTAGTTTAAACAACATTGAAAGTGATGCTATTTTTTGAAGGGGGGAATCCACCCTGAAACAGCATCACTTTTAGTGTTGTTTAAACTACAGAGCCCAGATTCTCCTTTTAAATCCACCTTAAGGGGATACTCTGGGCTCCCTAGTTTAAACAACATTGAAAGTGATGCTGTTTCAGGGTAGATTCCCCATCCCAAACAGCATCATTTCAATGTGGTTATTGTGGGTTTTCTGGGTCATGCAATGTAGTCCTGGCATATCTTGTTCCTAATGTTTCACCTGCATCTGTGGCTGGTATTTTCAGAGGTGTATCACAGAGAGAAGTCTATTATTAACTGTGTCGGTCCAGCCTTCTAATAGACTTCTCTCTGTGATACACCTCTGAAGATGCCATCCACAGATGCAGGCGCAAACGTTAGGAACAAGATCTACCAGACCACGGCCACACAGCCTGCAAAACTCGCTAACTACCAGTTGAATCTAGTTTTGAAAGCCTTCAACAATAGTTTCAATGTTTTTTCTTAATCTAGGGAGCCCAGATTCTCCTTTAAATCCCACTCAAAGGAGGTGGATTTTAAAGAAAGCAAACCTGGGGAAAATCATTGAGGGCCTCCGTCAGGAGCAATGTTTAAGCTAACAGCCAAACTTTTAGGCTATCTTCAGGAGACTCTCCTGATGAAACCACCCAGGTTAAGTGAAGTTTGGTTCAGGAAGCCCAAAGTTATGGACCCTCAAAGGGTAGCCACATCTACCATGAGCGCCCATTGGAAACAATGGGGATGAGGGTACCTTTGGGGTCCATAACAGCCCTGAACCAACCTTCACCAAACCTGGGTGGTATCAGCAGGAGACTATCCTTATGATACCACCTAGGTTTAGTGAAGTTTGATTCAGGGGGTCCAAAGTTATGGACCCTCAAATGTGTAGCCCCCATCTCCTATTAGCTCCCATTGGAAACAATGGAGTATGGGGTCACCCATTTTGGGGGTCCATAACCTTGGACCCCCTGAACCAAACTTCACCAAACTTGGCTGGTATCATCTGGAGAGTCACCTGACAATACTCTGAAATTCTGGTGCCGCTAGCCTAAAAACTGCACCCCCTGCAGGCCAAAAATGGAAAAAACCCTGAAAAATAGAAAAAGCCATAAACGAACCTGCAATTTTTACGCCCACCACAAGGTGGCGCCCGGGGCACTTGTCCCCGGATGTCCCCATGGTAGCTACGCCTCTGCCCCCATCTCACCAATCCCAAGGTCTCTGCCACTGACCTCTCCATCCTGGAACTTGTCCAGCTCACCCAGGTCGACTGGCTGTCACCCGCCAAGAGCCAGGGGCCAGCTGCCGCCAAGAAGAAGGCAAAGGCAGAGAATGCTGCTGAAAGAGGGAAGGCAGAGAAGAAGGCAGAGGCAGAGAAAGCGGCTGAAAGGGGGGAGGCAGAGAAGAAGGCAGAGGCAGAGAATGCGGCTGAAAGGGGGAAGGCGAGAAGAAGGCAGAGGCAGAGAAAGCGGCTGAAAGGGGGAAGGCAGAGAAGAAGGCAGAGGCAGAGAAAGCGGCTGAAAGGGGGAAGGCAGAGAAGAAGGCAGAGGCAGAGAAAGCGGCTGAAAGGGGGAAGGCAGAGAAGAAGGCAGAGGCAGAGAAAGCGGCTGAAAGGGGGAAGGCAGAGAAGAAGGCAGAGGCAGAGAAAGCGGCTGAAAGGGGGAAGGCAGAGAAGAAGGCAGAGGCAGAGAAAGCGGCTGAAAGGTGGAAGGCAGAGAAGAAGGCAGAGGCAGAGAAAGCGGCTGAAAGGGGGAAGGCAGAGAAGAAGGCAGAGGCAGAGAATGCGGCTGAAAGCGGGAAGGCAAAGAAGAAGGCAGGAGAGAGCGAAGATGGGAGGGGGGTGGAACGACACACAAGAATTAAGTGGGACCCTCACTCACGTGTAAGTCAAGGCGGTCTTTTTCAGCACAAAAAATGTTCTGAAAAAGTAGACTTATACGCGAGTATATAAGGTATAAATTTAAATTTTTGTGACATTCAGCAGAGGACTAACAGACTTGCAAAGAAAAATGGGGGGGTGCAGATCCCTGGATTGCTCTGTGTTGACATATCCGGTGCTGTGGTTTTCTACAGATGTACTGAAAAAGTGTGTTCTCTGCGGCTCTCCTGAAGTGGCTTTAAAGCACACTCAGCCTATCTTGGATTTATAAAGCTTGTTGGTATTTGTCTTTGCCCTCAATGGATTCGGAACCATAATACACACTTCAAAATAAATTGTTTGATGTAGCCCTGCGAGTGTACCACCCAACCGTAATCAGTTTTTCTCTGAGAGATGAAAGGCAGGGAGATAATCGGGCCTCTGATCTCCCCGCTGTGCATCTGTCAATCAGTGTCAAAATGCAGCAAACAGAGAAGCGACTCGTGGCTGTGCCTTAATTGTCCTGGTCAGGGGAAGTCAGTGGTTGATTCAATTTGCCAGGAGCTGTTCTGCCTCTAGGACTTTTAGTGCGGCAAGGTGAAGGTGCTAAAAAAAAATATGATACTTGTGTTTGCTTCTTTTGTTTGAGGTCGTAAATGATTTACACTGCAGGCCTAGGGTCAGTTATTCCAGTCTAAACCCATTGAAATCAATAGGCTTAAACTGTATAGGATTGCATGGTTATCCTACCGAATTATGAAGTCTCATTGGGAAAAGTGGCAATAAATTGGATTTATATCCCTGCTTTATCTCCTGCGGAAGCCTTAAAGGGGCTTACAATCTCTTTTCCCTTCCCTGCTCACAACAAGCACCCTGTGAGGTGGGTGGGACTGAGAGAGTTCTGAAGAACTGTGACTAGCCCAAGATCACCCAGCTGGTGTGTGTTGGAGTGCACAGACTAATCTAGTTCACCAGATAGACCTCCACAGTTCAAGTGGCAGAGCAGGGAATCAAACCCAGTCTTCCAGATTAGAGTGCACCTGAATTAACCGCTACGCCACGCTGGCTCTCTATTGAGGAGGAGAGTTTGTTTCTAAATAAAACAGCCAGTAGAAGTAATGTTGTCAAGTTTCTGTCTATAGCAGGAGACCTCCTGGCAACCTGATGCTTAGCCCATTCGTGCCTGAAGCATTGGATTAGGGTATGTTCCAACAGTTTTACCAGTGATTGTGATGTCACTTCCTGTTTTTGTCACTTCTGTTTACCAGTCCCCGCTCCTGGCTTGCTCCTGAGGATTGCTGGCGGTGGCCTGGCCACCCTAAATAGAAACTGAGAGGTCCCTCTTTCAACTTTTTGATCCCTAATAGACACTAGGACCAATCAGGCAAGGAAGTTCTTACCCTGGTGGGCTTCATTTGCCTTTGGTGATCGCCATAGCTAGTTAATATGACTAGACTCCATGTGATAAAGTCACATCGGGTATGTAATGCCTGATGGGTAGAGATCACTTCAGAAGGAATACCAAAAAAAAAAAAAGAAGAACAAAGAAGGGCCACTGAAGCAACCAAGAATGGTTGTGAATGCAAATACTTAGGAGTACACTATCTGTTTAGAAAATATCTATTCCATACTCTCAGTCGTTCCAGGCTCACACCTTGGCACTCAGTCATCTAAACGACGACGATGACGAAGAAGAAGAGATGGATTATATCCCCCCTTTCTCTCCTGCAAGGAGACTCAAAGAGGCTTACAAACTCCTTTCTCTTCCCCCTTCACAACAAACACCCTGTGAGGTAGGTGGAGCTGAGAGAGCTCAGAAGAATTGTGACTTGCCCAAGGTCGCCCAGTTGACGTGTGTTGGAGTGCACAGGTTAATCTGAGTTCCCCAGATAAACCTCCACAGCTCAGGAGGCAGAGCGGGGAATCAAACCCGGTTCCTCCAGATTAGAGTATACTTGCTCTTAACCACTATGCCACTGCTGCTCCAGAAACTTCCACCAACGTTGTCTGGGGAAACAGTGAGTATTAGACTGGTGCATAGAACTAACAAAGGCTACCAAGCTAACCTGTGCAGGAAGAGAGTTCCACAAGTGGAGCACGGCTATGGCAAAGGTCCCGTCTCTTCCAGCTGCAGGTAGAGCAGAGCCTGGCCAACAGATCGTGACTGGGCAGGAGCATGGAGAAGAAGACAATTCTTTCAGCATTCAGACAGGTGAACTTTTTAAAGGGTTGGTAGGGACCAGGTTTTGATTCAGCCTTGGAAACAGGCAGCCAGAATTGTTCTTCCATCATCAGCATTCTGTGTTCTCTGAAGTCATTTTGCGTCATCTGACGCTTCTGAACTTTGCTGCTTCAAGGGTCTCCTCATGCATCATACTACAATAATTTGGTGAACTGCAGAGCTCCTGTAAGCTCTTATGGACCCAGCTGAAGCAAGGATGTACACAAAAGCAATGAAAATGATTCAGTAGAAAAGGTAGACTTTAGAATCATAGAACAGGAAAAGCCTGCAGAACATCGAGTTCAGTGGTGGCAAACCTATGGCACTCCAGATGTTCATGAACTACAATTCCCATCAGCCCCTGCCAGCATGGCCAATTGGCTGATGGGAATTGTCGTCCATTAACATCTGGAGTGCCATAGGTTCACCACCACGGATCTAGTTCAACTGCTTACCCACCAAACATTCAACTCAACTCAAACATTTGTAGGGTTGGCAGCCCAGCACTGGCAACCTCTGGGAGATGGGCAGGGGTATGGAACCGATGAATAGCGTTGCACTGATGCTGTGATGTCACTTCTTGGGCAAACCTGGAAGTGATGTCACCACATCTGCGCAACATGGTGACATCACTTCTGGGTTGCACCGGAAGTGTCATTGGGCGTTTCCCCACTCAGAAGGATCTCCCCTATGCCGCGCGCTGCTCTCAGTGTGTGGCATCCCTGGTGCGCGCCGGGCATCCCCACGACCCCGAACTCTGCGCGGGGTCATCAAAAGGCGCCCTTTACAAGAGCGCCAGGGATGCCGCGCGCTGAGGGGGCGTGACAGCGGCAGCATCGGGGTGGCTGCGCTGTCGCCGCCCCTGTCATGGGGAGTGCAGGGGGACCCCACGCTACTTGAGGAGAGTAGCGCGGGGCTTAAGGTAAGTGGGGAAAGGCCCATTGTGGAATCAACACAATGCCACTTTCCTCTCCACGAGAGACAAAGTATGCCTGCACATTAGTGGCCTTTCCCACACAAATCACAATGTTTCTAGGATGATAATTTATTCTTAATATAGGGGATTTGATATCGGATGAAACGTTTCCTTCATGGAGTTCTGCACTAGTTTCCCTCCGTTGGGTTCTGGAAACATTTCCAAGAAGCTTTTCCTCCGTAGTTTCTAAAGAACACTTTGACCATGTTTTTCGCTGAAACATTTCCAAGCTAGTTTCCCTCACAATGTGAACATATTTGAAATGTTCTTTACTTTCCCTCTGAAACAGTGAACCATCATCCACACCCCCTATGGAGTCACCCAACCTCCCCTTGGTGATTGCTCCACCGTTTTCTTTGGTCCCTCACCTCGCTACTTTGCCCGTGTACTCTTCATTTCTAGTTTCTTGCCTTTTTCCTTTTCCCCCTTCTTGGGGGACCATCAAATCAGTGATGCTGTGAATCATCGCTGCAGTGCATGTGTAAAAACAGCAAAAGAAGGAAAGAAATGGCTGTCAGGAAATGTCTGGAGGAGAAGAGTGTATGTTGAAAACAGTGCAACTGAAAACACTTTGGAAATGGGGTAGGTGAGGTGTACGGAAAAGGTGGAAACTCAATTATTGGAGTCTCTCCATAATGTGGGGAATGTTAGCTTAGAGCAGATTGCGTATTAATGTTGCGAGAGGCTGGGCAAGGAAGCTTTAATACCCGTGTCTTCGAAGATCAGCTCTCAGAAGAACATCCACAGAGAGGAATATAATGCAGATTTGAAAATCTTTATTGCAGGGATAAGGGGCTCACAAGCATTTGGTTCAGTTCAGTTCCTAAGCTATAGGTAGGTTGGAAAATAGATTAGGAATAGAAAACAGGTATGGGATATATGGGTAATACAACCTGATTGCAACATGAAGGAGATCCAGGGTTCAGAACCAAACAGCCAATGTTTAGTTCCAGGGGGCAATGCGTCGGACACAGCGGCGGAAACAGGAAAATGTCAAAGGCACTTGGCGGTTGACCCTTTGGAGGGTCGTATCCAGAGGTGGGATCCAGCAGGTTCTCACAGGTTCCCGAGAGTAGGTTACTCATTATTTGTGTGTGCCGAGAGGGGGTTACTAATGGGTGATTTTGCCACGTGATTTTTGCCTTAGTTACGCCCCTCCTCTCAGCAGTAGTGCGCAGAACTTGAAGCAGTCTAGCAGGAGGTGCACCGGCGTGCGTGGCAGCCTGCGCCTGCATGCATTCGTTTCCCGCCCAAGGACTGGCGCAGCGGCTGCGTCCTTGCCACAGCCCCGCCCAGCAATGCCCCGCCCCCAGAATGCCCAGCCATGCCCCTGTCGTGCCCCGCCCAGCCCCATTGGCGCTACGCCACAGTTTGAATCCCACCACCATGGGAACCTGTTACTAAAATTTTTGGATCCCACCACTGGTCGTATCTTTATAGGGTGAAAAATTACCTCTGGGGGTGTCAGGACAACCTTTGGGGAATGTCAGGACAACCTCTGGGAGGCATCTGGATGGATTGTTTAAGAAACAATCCAGTGCATTGTAAGGTGGTCAGAAGAAGTTAGTTACCGAAGGGAGTATCTAAGTTGAGATAATCAGGAGTCTCCTTGTGGCTGGAAATAAGTATCCATTCGGTATCGTATTGAGGACATATTCTTCCTTGGCTGTTCAGCTAAAAATGTACTGATATAGCAAGCAGGCTGAGAGCATGAGAACCAGAAACCAGTTCTTGTAGAGTAGACCTGGTTATTGCTAGAGAATGGACTCCCTATCTCTGCAATGCCTGGATCATCTATTAGGAGCAGCAGTGAAGTAGGAGGTTAAGAGCTCGTGTATCTAATCTGGAGGAACCGGGTTTGATTCCCTGCTCTGCCGCCTGAGCTGTGGAGGCTTATCTGGGGAATTCAGATTAACTTGTGCACTCCCACACAAGCCAGCTGGGTGACCTTGGGCTAGTCACAGCTTCTTGTGGCTCTCTCAGCCCCATCCACCTCACAGGGTGTTTGTTGTGAGGGGGGGAAGGGCAAGGAGATTGTAAGCCCCTTTGAGTCTCCTACAGGAGAGAAAGGGGGGATACAAATCCAAACTCTTCTTCTTCTAGGCAGGCACGTGGGCCTGTGAATAAGCACTCCTCCTCACTATGCCAGGGCGGTATGGTAACACTTTGGAAGTGGGGAAAGTGTGATGTACAGAAAAGGCCAGCGATCACCTGGTAATTAACATCATTGAGGCTGTTACCGTTTGCATGAGCACGTAATGTTCCAGTGTGACTATTCAGGATGAGTGGAAGTTGAAGAGCTGTCTCAGATGTGCGGATAAGTTCATCCACATCAAACCCCAATGATGTGGTTTCCACATCCAGTTCACCACCATAGAGGCCGTGCCAGTCTACTGGAGGTGGGGAACGTCTGATTGGGTGTTTCCCAGCCTTTGGTCAGGGAGGCAGGAAGAAGTTTTTGTCACTTCCTGGGCATTGGCTGGGTGCCCCTCCCATCTCCAGTTTACTTCCTGCCTCATCAGGGAGAGCAAAAGGTGTGTGAAATAGCTCCAAGTATGAACTTTGTGCCCTGACCTGGCTCTCACAAGTGCGCATTCCAAGTAATCTCTGTTGCGGGGAGGCAGAAGAATTGAAAGCCCCCTCCCTGTGCCATGGCCTGGATCCAAATTGCACACCATGACTTTTGAACATTCAAAATTATATCATGAGAACAAAGTGTGGCTCTCCCCTGCATAGGCCCCTTCCACACATGCAGAATAATGCACTTTCAAACTGCTTTCAGGGTTCTTTGAAGCTGTGCGGAATAGCAAAATCCACTTGCAAACAGTTGTGAAAGTGGTTTGAAAATGCATTATTCTGCGTGTGCGGAAGGGGCCGTGCAAAATAATGCACTTTCAACCCACGTTCAATGCACTTTGCAGCTGGATTTTACTGTGCGGAATAGCAAAATCCACTTTCAAACAATTGTGAAAGTGGATTGAAAGTGCATTATTCTGCATGTGCGGAAGGGGCCATAGTTTACATTTGAACTTAATGGGTGGTGTTGAAGGCTTTCACAGCTGGATTCAACTGGTTATGGGTAGTTTCTTAAGAGCTGTGTGGCCGTGGTACTGGTAGGATCTCGATTCGTGAAATAATGCTTCCCACTTTTGCATGCTGTGGCTGGCATCTCTTCTGTGAGGTATTAATAATAATAGATCTTCCACTACCGTTGCACTCTGGCTATAACTAATATTTCAAATGTATATATCTATATACATGAATTTATTTCAACTTATTTTTAACAACTATAACAAATAGATTCAGGGTCATCCGTATTAATTCAGGTAAGTATTTAGTTCATACTCTCCCATCAGTTCAACATCCTTAAGGTAAGTAGTCAATCAATGCGAAAACATATATATATATATATATACATAAATATATTCAGTCCATCTTGGTTCATCAACATTTTATATGAATCCACTAAGATAAGTATTCTGTACGTATTCAATGATAAGTCCAAAATTGTGCACAGGCATAAGTCCACTTTCTTTTAAACACAAGGAGGAAAACGCATTGCGCCTAATCCGCATTTTTCGATGGCTTCATCAGCCTCACAGGTTGTAGATATAATTTATATTGGCTTCATATGGGTACTTTTCTCTCAATCTGAGCTGACATATCCCATCATGCCATGATCTTCAGAGGCATATCACAGAGAGAAGCCTGTTACACACAGTGATACACCTCTCAAGATGCCAGCCACAGATGCAGGCGAAACGTTAGGAACAAGATCCACCAGACCACGGCCACACAGCCCAGAAAACCCACCACAACCAGTTAATGGGTGGTGCTTTTTCAGGGTCCTTACCAGAGTAAGAAAAAGCTTTTGCATCCAGACTCCCGTGTGTGTGTGTGTGTGTGTGTGTGTGTGTGTGTTTGACACCCCAGTTTTCTGCGGCAACAAATGAAGCTTGGGCTTGCTGATTTGCATAGCTTTAGCAGAAATAGCCCCAAATTATAAAATAGATGAAAACAGGCATTAGGGAAAGCAAATCAATTTCTCCTCTCCCCGCCCTCCTTTTTCAAACAACCCCCCTAATGCTTTGTTTTAATCTTGTTTTCATTCCCTCTTTCTTTTGTGTATCAAAGAGAGCTCCGCGGTTGAAGCCTCAGGAATTGGCTGCCCCGGAAATTAAACTCGTCTCCCCTCAATGGACTGGCTCGGGGCAGGCGTGATTGAAAGTTTTTCCTCCGAATGCCCTGTCTGTCTAGCAGAAGCGAGCTTTGACTCAGTGGGAATGCTGTCTGAGAGTTCCTGTGATTGGAGATTGTCAAATACCTACAATTATATAATGCGGTTTTATGATTCAAGGGTGGAAAGTATCTCTCTCTGAAGAAAATAGATTAGATTGCAGACAAGAGGGCCAGAAATGAAATAGGAAAAAAATATCTCTCTAATCTCAGGTTTATATCCCCCACACTCCCGGCTGCCCAGTGTTTAATCTTCCTGTTTGCTTAGGTATAGCCCGGGGCCTGAAATACGTGGTCATACATCTGCATATGCTCCACTTTATTTATGGAAAGCTTACCTTGGCTTGGAATAGGACTGCTCATGGTGAGCAGAGCGTTTCTAGAAGCAGGGGCGTAACGAGGCAAACTGGAGCCCTGGGCAAAACCTGAGTTTGATGCCCACCCCATGGACGGCAGAAGGAGGCAGCGCTCCCCCGTCCTCCTCCCCTGGTGGCTTGTGGCTTCCCCCCTCCCTGCCAACTTAGGCAAGCCCCTTACCGTCAAAAGGGCGCAAGATGCGGGGGGCAGGTGATGGCGGCATCTAGGGGAGAGCGGCGCGGTCGGTGGGTTGGCCAGGAGCATGTGCGCCCCTGACTGCTAGTCCTGCCATTCCACAAAGATCCATCCGAGGACGCAGCAGGGTTGGCAAGAGGCGGAGCACAGGCAGCAAGGCTTGGCGGTTCAGCTCGACCCGATCCGTGGATCAGGGATCAGGCTGAGCTGAGCCAGTTCAAAGGCGCTCGGAGGACCAAGGGCCCGAGCCCACCCCCTCCGAACTCTGCGCCATCCGAACTTGTGGTAACATCCGAGATTCTCAGATGCGGTTTTATTTTTTTGGGTGTTTTGTGCCTTTCAGCCTTCAGGGGGCGCATTTTAGAGGTATCGGCACCAAAATTTCAGGGTATCATCAGGAGGCTGTCCTGATAATACACCCCAAGTTTGGTGCAGTTTGGTTCAGTAGCCCCTATTCCCCATTGTTTCCAATGGGAGCTATGGAGATGGAGGCTGCACCTTTGAGGGTCCATAACTTTGCCCCCCTGAACCAAACTTGGGGGGTGTCATCAGGACAGTCTCCTGAACATACCTTGAAGGTTTTGTGACTGTGCCTTCAGAAATGTGGACCCCACAGGCTGCACCAAAAATTCCCCATTGACATAAATGGAAAAAAATCAATGCAGAAGTAAGATTTTTGGGCAAATTTCTGGGGGTGCCTGTCAGGGGTGCAGTTGTTAAGCTAGTGACCCCAAAATGTCAGGGTCATTTTGTCAGGTCAGAGCTATGAGATGGGGGCTGCACCTTTGAGGGTCAATAACTTTGGTCCCCCTGAACCAAACTGCTCCTGATGATACCCTGAAATTTTGGTGCCGATATATCTAAAAATGCGCCCCCTGCAGGCCAAAACGTGAAAAAACACCAAAAAATAAAAATGCAGGAGCATGCCCTGCAAAATTCCTGAGCCCTGGGCAGCTGCCCACATTGATGGGAACTATACTTCCCAGGAGACCTTGTGAGCCCCAAGGTCTCCTGGGAACTGTAGTTCCTCAGGCCGTTTTTACTGCGAACAGGCCTTTTGCAGCCTGAAATAGTTCTCAAAAAGGAAAGGAACTAAGGGAAGTGTGAGAAGGGGGGCAGGTTCTGACTTTTAGAAGACTAGAGAAAAATGCCACTTTATCTTCAGAGGTGTATCACAGAGAGGAGTCTGTTATATACTATCAGCAGAGTTTAAAGCGAAGCTACTCTGGTAAGATGAGGTCTATAGCCGTGGTGACAAACCTTTGGCACTCCAGATGTTATGGACTACAATTCCCATCAGCCCCTACCAGCAGGGCCAATTGGCCATGCTGGCAGGGCCTGATGGGAATTGTAGTCCACAACATCTGGAGTGCCAAAGGTTCGCCACCACTGGTCTATAGTCTTCTTGTACTCACTGCAGCCTCTTACCACTCTTGGGAAAGAATACTCTTCACGCAAGATGTTCTTTCCATAGGAAGGCTTTACTTTAGCAATTGCAAGATTACACAAGTCTTTTCTATACAAGACTATAATACTATACAGAACTCTTCAGCAATAACAAAGTTCAACACACACAGAACTTAACTCAGTCTCTCAACTAGACTCAGTCTGTATCTCTATCTTAGCATATACAAATGCATACATCCCACTGGATACTTTTCCCCGCCCATGCAAAAGCCTCTCATTGGTCTAGAAATACAGTTGAATTCACCAATCATGTTATAGGTCAATCTTTGCTACTTTTGCCCTTAGACTGACTGTCTCTGACCTTTGGGTTTTGTAAACTTCTGCTAACTTAGAAGATGACCTTTCAGTGAACTTTTACTCTTTTTTATATATCATGACATATACTGCATATAACAAACTTCTCTCTGTGATACACCTCTGAAGATGACCACCAGAGATGCAGGTGAAACGTTAGGAACAAGATCTACCAGACCACGGCCACACAGCCCAGAAAACCCACAACAACCAACTGTCCGGCCATGAAAGCCTTCGACAATACATCACAATATGGTAGTTCCATACATTTAGGTAGGATTTGTGTTTTGTGTATCACATTTGGTTCATGTGCATATTTAGGGAGAGAGCATGGCTTGGGAATACGCACAGGGGATCTGATGCGATCTACCCAGAATGGGGGTTACTCTTTGCATTGGGATGCATAGAATCACAGAGCTGGAAGGGGCCATAAGGACCACCTAGTGAACCACTAGTGTCAAACTCGCGGCCCTCCAGATGTTCATGAACTACGATTCCCATCAGCCCTTGCCAGGAGAGCCAATGCTCATGTTGGAAGGGACTGATGGGAATTGTAGTTCCTGAACATCTGGAGGGCCACGAGTTTGACACTCTTCAACCCTCTGCTTAATACAGGATCATCCTGGAGCATCTCTGAACAGTGTTCCTCCAGCTTAAAGACCACCAGTGAGGGGGAGCTCACCACCTCTCTAGGAGACCAATCCCACTGCTGAATCCCTTTGCATTTGCAGCAGCAGTTATTCCTCAGTGAAAACATCCCTACGTGACGGGAACCTGGCCGTCTCTTCCTTCAGACCTTTCCTCAAAATCACCGTCTGTCATGGAACCCCTTCATTCTCATCCTCTGCTGAAACTGAGTGTGGGTAACTTCACGGACGACCTGCCCTTTTTCAGCCGAGCCTCCTCGTCTTCCTCCTCCAGCTTTGTTACCACGAAGGTGTCGAATTTTCGGTGGGCAACTGCTCTGCAGAGTGACTTGGGTTTTTCCCCCCTTTTTCACTCTGCATAGCATCAGGCGCCTCCACAGATGATGTCGATTAATCATCATGCATTCAAGGCCCGTGGGAAAAAAATCTGTGTTAAACGCTATTGACTGGGTATCTGCAGAAATTTATCTTCACTGACTGTGACATTATTGTGAACAGGCCAGGTTGCTGTATGCGACGAGGAGGAGGAGGAGGAGGGGGGGGAAAGAAAAAAGAGGATGGAGTGTGGATTTAAACAGTGATGAAGGAAGGAGGAACTGCGCCCGGGGCATGAGCTGCCTGCGCCCCCCTCCCACCACCAAATGCCCCCGATATGCCCCCCTCCTGCCCCCAAATGTCCCCAACATTTCCCTGGCCCCTCCCCTGACACATGACTGTAGTGGGGGTGCCCGGGACAAGCAGCCCCGGATGTCCCCATTGCTGCTACACGTCTGGATTTATACCCCAACCTTCTCTCCTGTAAGGAGACTCAAGGTGGCTTACAAGCTCCTTTCCCTTCCTCTCCCCACAACAGACACCTTCTGTGAGGTCGAGGGGCTGAGAGAATTCTGAAGAACTGTGAGTAGCCTAAGGTAGTCCTTATTTATTTATTTATTTATTTATTTATTTATTTATTTAATCAATCAATCAATCAATCAATCAATCAATCAATCAATCTATCAATCTATCATGGATAATCATGAGCCCTTCCGAGGTAGGGCGGTTTATCAAATCGAATAAATAAATAAAATAAATAAGGTCACCCAGCAGGAATGTAAGAGTGCGGAAATAAAAGAGTGCGAAAATAAAATAAATAAGGTCACCCAGCAGGAATGTAAGAGTGCAGAAACACATCTGGTTCACCAGATAAGCCTCTGCCACTCAGGTGGAGGAGTGGGGAATCAAACCCAGAATCCACCCGCTCTTAACCACTATACCACACTGGCTCTCCTAGTCTCTTAGTCCTTCAACAAGCTAAGCAAATACCTTCACTGAAGAGCATGTGGGGATGGTGTCTCTTCCCTCAGCAGATTCAGCCCGTCTAACCTGGAATGCTGCGTCCAATTCTGGGCACCACAAATCAAGAAGGTTATTGACAAGCTGGAGCATGTCCAGTGGAGGGTGACCAAAATGGTAAATATAAAAGAGTGAAAATTTCACTAAAAGGTCATTTTAAGTTAGCAAAAGATTGCAAAACCCCAGAGGCTGGAGACAGTCAGTCTAGGGGCGAAGGAGCAGTTATCCTTTAACATGATTGGTTAGTTCAACTGTAATTCTAGACCAATGAGAGGTTGATGCCTGGGCGGGGAAAAGTATCCCTGATGTATGTATTGTATATGCTATGCTAAGTTGAAATAGAGTATGAGTGAGTTGAGTTCTGTGTGAAGAGATCTGTATAGTTATATAGTCTTGTATAGAATAGATTTGTGTAACCTTGCAACTGCTAAAGTAAAAGCCTTCCTATGGAAAGAACATCTTGTGTGGCGAGTATTTTTTCCCAAGTGTGATAGGAGGCTGCAGTGAGTGCAAGAAGACTAAAGACTTCTCATCTTACCAGAGTGACTCCACTTTAAACTCTGCTGATATACTCTTGGTCTGGAGAAGACAAGGTTAATGGTGACGTGATGGCCATGTTTAAATATTTGAAGGGATGTCATGTTGAAGATGGAACAAACTTGTTTTCTGCTGCTTCCCAGACTAGGACCAGGAGTAATGGATTCAAGATGCAGGAAAAGAGATTCCACCTAAACATCAGGAATAACTTCCTGACTGTCAGGGCTGTTCGACAGTGGAATTCACTGCCTCGGAGAGTGGTGGAGTCTCCTTCTTTGGAGGTTTTTAAATGGAGGCTGGATGAACATCTGTCGGGAGTGCTTTGATTGTGTGCTCCTGCATGTTAAGGGGTTGGACTTGATGGCCCTTGTGGTCTCTTCTAACTCTATGGTCCTAATCGTAAGCAGGCTGTCCTTGTGCTGAAAGTAGCAAAACCTGCTCATCCCAAGAGATATGCTGAAGAATATCAGCAGAACAAATAAAAGCTCCAAGTACAGCCTGATGAAGCCTCAGTACTGTTTTTAACGGGTGGAAAATTGAGGGCAGTTGAGCATCGGTTAACAGAGGAAACAACAGTGGTCAATTCACCATGGACAATTAATTGTGTGGTACTCATGCGAAAAAATGAGGTTTCAGGCATGCCTCCTCACTGCTTGAGTGACAAAGGGGGGTTCTTCCTGGTTCTGTTGCTCATCTCCCCCCTTATTCCGCATTTTCCCTGTACCTGCTTGGAAGAGCAACTTTCTGTTTTGCTACGGTTCTTTCCAGTCTTGAGGGGAGGGACGGGGTACTAATCTTCACTATTTTCCCGCCCTAAAGAGTGATGCAGATCCCGTCGACCAATCAGCGGTCGCCGGGACTTAGTGATGCACGTGCAACGTTTACTGGTTTCGCTTTTGCCTTTCGGGTCAGAAGAGAGCGCGAGCACTAGGAGGAGACGGGAAAACATGCGAGCACTGTAAACGTGAGATCGAGCAGCTGCTTAAACAATTTGCCATCCGCCAATTTGCCAATCGAAAGGCAGGGGTGGACGTGCTTATATGTCTAACATTATGACGTGATCACGTCATTCCGTGATCACATTTTTTGCGGGAAAGAAGGGACCCGCCCAAACACGGCACGGCAGCCTATCGGGAGAGGCAAAAAACAGAGATCAATTTGTTGTGGGGAGTGCTGCGTTTCCGGAACCCGATATAGACCTACGTGTCTTCTCAGAATAAATCGGAAGTGGGGAGGTTGAAACCCCGATGAAAAGGTGCAGTTTATTTTAAAACTTGGTTTAAAGAAGAAGAAGAGTTTGGATTTATATCCCCCCTTTCTCTCCTGCAGGAGACTCAAAGGGGCTTACAATCTCCTTTCCCTTCCCCCCTCACAACAAACACCCTGTGAGGTAGGTGGGGCTGAGAGAGCTCCGAAGAACTGTGACTAGCCCAAGGTCACCCAGCTGGCATGTGTGGGAGTGCACAGGCTAATCTGAATTGCCCAGAGAAGTCTCCACAGCTCAGGTGGCAGAGCTGGGAATCAAACCCGGTTCCTCCAGATTAGTTACATGAGCTCTTAACCTCCTACGCCACTGCGATTCCCAGTGGGGAATCGACCAGTGAGAAATCAGCCCAAATTTGTGTTTCTCCTTGCACCTGGAGTTCTTTTTGGCTGCTACTTGTGCCATGTAACTTGCCATCTTGACTCAAAATGGTGTCATGTTCTCTCCTCCATGAGTAGGACCCAAAAGTAGCGTCAGCAACAGCAAAAAATCTGAGGTAATTAAACTGATATAAATTAGATAAGCATTAAAACTGGTTCCTGTTTCATTGCTCAATGAGGTGACAGGAGAGGTGTAAAAAATGTTATTTCCTCATAACCATGACTCACTAGATCATTAGGTAAACTTTTTATGGGCTGAAAAGCAGGGCCAAGCCAATAATCTGTCAGACAAGAGCTGTGGGGAATTACTGTTACAAGATTACTGGGAAAAGAACTAATGGAAAGCAGGTGACAGGAACAGGCTATGGTGATCCTATCCGCTGGGTTATATCCATAAGAGGTAGATCAGAGGTGAGTCGGGTACAGAGTAATATTGTGAGGACATTTGGGGCGATCTTTAATTTTCAGATAAATTTCACTTTTTAGAATGGACCCTTGAAATGAAGAGTACAGGAAGAGCTTTACTGGAAAAGGAAAACCTTTTTAGGAGGAGGAGGAGGAGGAGTTTGGATTTATATCCCCCCTTTCTCTCCTGCAGGAGACTCAAGGGGGCTTACGATCTCCTTGCCCTTCCCCCCTCACAACAAACACCCTGTGAGGTGGTTGGGGCTGAGAGAGCTCCAAGAAGCTGTGACTAGCCCAAGGTCACCCAGCTGGCGTGTGTGGGAGTGTACAGGCTAATCTGAATTCCCCAGATAAGCCTCCACAGCTCAGGCGGCAGAGCTGGGAATCAAACCCGGTTCCTCCAGATTAGATACACGAGGTCTTAACCTCCTACGCCACTGCTGCTCTTTTAGCTTCTGAGATCTGATGAGATCCAGCTAGAGTGGACCATCCAGGTCAGGGCAAAGAGTAGGTGGTGCTGGAAAAGACTATCAAGCCACAACCCATTTTTTCAAGGCAGTTGAGGTGGTTTGCCATTGCCTACCTCCCAGCAACCCTGCTGTTGCCTTGATGGTCTTCTTGCTTGGAATCTGAGCCCCCTTCCGCACTTGCAGAATAATGCACTTTCAAACCACTTTCACAATGGTTTGCAAGTGGATTTTGTGATTCCGCACAGTAAAATCCAACTGCCAAGTGCATTGAAAGTGGATTGAAAGTGTGTTATTCTGCATGTGCGGAAGGGACCTGAGATCTAACAAGATTGGGTTAGCCTAAGCCAGGGGTCTGCAACCTGGGGCTCTCCAGATGTTCATGGACTACAGTTCCCATCAACCCCTTCCAGCATGCCAGTGCACTTGTGTATAAGATGGTGCCCCATCGTAGTCTTGTAACCATCTTTGAAAGGAAGGACATTCTTTGTACCTGGTCATGGTGGCAGGGGCTGATGGGAATTGTAGTCCATGAACATCTGGAGAGCCACAGGTCGCAGACCCCTGGCCTAAGCCATCCATGACAGGGTCCATAAGCTGTTCTCAACATGTCAACATGCTGACCAATGTTAGGGATCCCTGTTCGAGTGAATTCCTAATGTTAGCAAATTGATTAGAGGGTTAACAAAACTCTTAAAAGTTCCATGTACTATCTTAAATTGGGGGGGGGGAGTTGTCCTAGACCGTGGTGGCGAACCTTTGGCACTCCAGATGTTATGGAATACAATTCCCATCAGCCCCTGCCAGCACGGCCAATTGGCCATGCTGGCAGGGGCTGATGGGAATTGTAGTCCATAACATCTGGAGTGCCAAAGGTTCGCCACCACTATCCTAGAACATGATGAACAATTGCTATACTTCAGTATATTTCAGAGCTCAATCTTCAGGTAAGCCTTTATCATGGAAATAATCTTTGCACTATTTGACAGAGAATAGCTACATGATCTCACCTGCTTTTAATAGTAACATCCTTCAGCAGAACCCTGTATTGAGAACTAAAGTGCCCATTGTCTGAGAAGCGGTGGTAAGAATAAATATTTAATATCCTTTCGGGGCGGGGGGGGGGGGTTGAGAAGGAAAAACCCATGTAAAATCACTCTCGGGAATCGGCAGAGCAAACATTTGCGACACGTAAGCATCCAATTAATACATTTGGATTTGAAAGAACGATACATTGATGCGAAGATGGTTTAGTCATCCCCGGAATTCCAATTTATTGTCCCCCAATCTGGAGCTGTTGCGCGTCAAGATTTTTCTGGACTGACACACAACATATGTTGCAGTCTGCCGATCGTGATTTGTCTAATGAGATCTGTTGAAGAAAGATGAAGAGGAAACCTGCATTTCATTATTAACTAGCCTCACTGTTAGGTTTCTGATAAGAACAGTCCAGATGCTTTAGATAAATTGTTTGCTGCATCTAGCAGGGCCGGAGTGAGGGGGAACTGTGCCTGGGGCACGCGTGCACCCTGCACCCCCGCCCGCCCTGGCCACGCCCTCTCACCGTTGCGCACCCCCACTCCCTTGGCACTACGCCACTGGCATCTAGCAACCTGTTTCTTTCAGTAGCCAATCTTGTGCCCTGGAAGGCCCACAAGTTAGGGGGATAGATGCCAAAGCTTCCCCCTTTGGTTATTCCTGTGGCAACTGAGAGACAGTGATACACTGCCCTTCATAATGGAGGTTCTTTTTAGTCAACACAGGTAACTGATGGACCTATCCTCTATCAGTCCACCACTGCATTCTGTGAGTTCCACAGCAGCTTCAGCAATATTATGGTGGAGGACCTGTTTACCAGGAAGGCGGGCCTCCGTGAAGCCCTCCCTTCCAGAACAGGACACCCCCCAGTGAAGGGAGGATTAGGACTGAGTTGTGAAATTCCCCCAGTCAAAATGAACAACGTTTTGCCCAGCTAGCCCTGAATCAAAGCAGTTCTTGGCTGGTTGATTGGTCTTTTAAACAGGTCCTTCTTTAACAGGGCTCAGAGTGGTTTCCAACAAAGAACAACAACATTATGGAACAACAGCTTTATAAAAGTTCACCCTTACTGCTTTGGGGGCTTTATTCAGTACACCATATCCTGTTATCAGCATGTGTGATTCTCATTTGTGGGCCTTACTCTGGACTTGAATTGCATTCTTCTGTGGGGAATCGTCATCTTACGCACTCAAGGGTATGATAAAGAGGAAAGGGGGGTGGGGGAAGTTTTCCCGAAGGCTGCAGAGGGATTGAAAGAAAAAGCTCAGTTTCCTTCACTTGTAGCAATATGTACATATTTATACATTTTATTACATTTGTACCCTGCCCATTTCCAACCAGGGCCAGGGCCAGGGGTGGAGCGAGGGGAAACTGCACCCGGGGCTCGCGTGTGCTCTGCACCCCTGCTGTGGTGCTGCCCGCCCCCAGAACGCCCCCTCCATGGCCTGGCCATACCCCTGTCGCAGCTCTATCCGGGGCATCAGCCCTCCCCTATTCCATTGGTGCTACGCCACTGGTCAGGGCAGCCTACAACATTTAAAACTCTACATAAAATACAGCAATGTAATAAAGTTAAGAAATCACAGACCTGAAATACAAACCATGCATGACAGCGACAATATCATCTCTTTTCAGCCTCTAACAGTCCCAATCTCCCTCTAAATCTCCATAACGGTGAACAGGGGAACGAGATCAGGTAATAACGACATGTGCACAGAAGTGGGGAAGTGCCCAGGTTACGTGTAGAATAGCGGGCGCTTGGTGGTATTAGGAGACTGGCAAGGTGGTAAAGAGACGGCCTCAACCAAAGGCTGGGGCAGGGGGGACATCTCTGTCTTACAGGCCCTATGGAATATGTAACTGATAAGTTACAAGTGGCTCACAGCAGCCCCAGCAAGGGTCTTTCAAGGCATGTAAGGAAGAAGGAGAAGGAGAAGGAGAAGGAGGAGTTTGGATTTATATCCCCCTTTTCTCTCCTGTAGGAGACTCAAAGGGGCTTACAATCTCCTTGCCCTTTCCCCCCTCACAACAAACACCCTGTGAGGTAGGTGGGACTGAGAGAGCTCCGAGAAGCTGTGACTAGCCCAAGGTCACCCAGCTGGCGTTTGTGGGAGTGTACAGGCTAATCTGAATTCCCCAGATAAGCCTCAGCTCCACAGCTCAGGCGGCAGAGCTGGGAATCAAACCCGGTTCCTCCAGATTAGATACACGAGCTCTTAACCTCCTACGCCAGCTTTTCTCTACCTTTAAGGAGCTTCAAAGTGGCTTACAAACTTCTTCCTCTCCCCCCAACAGACACCTTGTGAAGTAGGTGGGGCTGAGAGAGTTTGGAGAGAACTGTGATTCACCCATCAAGCTTCATGTGGAGAAATGGGGGAAACAAGCCCAGCTCACCAGATTAGGATCCACCACTCGTGTGGAGGAGTGGGGGATCAAACCCGGTTCTCCAGATTACAGTCCACCTGCATTTAACCACAGTGGCTCTCAGAAGCCGAGGTGGTCTGCCAATTGCCTCCTCTGCAGAATCTTCCTTGGCAGTCTCCCTTCTGAGTACCGACCCTGCTTAGCTGACAAGATCAGACTGTGCCATGCTGTTCTCATCCCAGTGTTTCCAGTAGCCCTTCAAAAAGATATAAACAGGAAGGCATGAAAGTAAGTTAAAACCCAACCAACATGGGGGGCCAGGGGCGGAGCGAGGGGAAACTGCACCAGGGGCGCCTGCGCTCCTACCGCAGCGCCGCCTTCGCCATGCTCTGGAACGCCCCCACCACACCCCTGCTCCAGCACGCGCCTGGGACGTTGCTCCCCTCTGCCATGTTGGCACTACGCCACTGTCAGGGGCAGACTGGCCATTAACATACTGGGAAAGTTTCTGGAGGAACGTGAACAGGCGGGAACAAGCGTACCCCAACTCCAGCTGTTCTACCTGCACTACAGGCAGCAACGGTGCTTGGAATTTGTTTTCCAGTGGCCACTGGCAAGCTGATACTAAGCATGACTAACGCGGAAAGGTTTGTGCTCTCCTGTGGTGCCACAGAGGCTTCTGAACCGGCCTTGTGCCTCGGCCAGTTAAACATCCAAGTCTGGCCCGACTCATACAGTGCAGTCTATTTGAATATTAAGTGAGGTTGTCAACAGGCCTGGCAGAATTTGTCCTGTTCTATGAATATTTATTTGCTCTGGTTCTTGTTTCTCTCAGATACAAGACAGGTGACAACATTTGAAGAACTGCTCCCTGTCAGCTCCTCACCCATCCTGGATCCTTCTTTCCCTATCCTTGCTGGCTCCTGCTGTCTAGTCAGTGACATGATGGAATGTGGATTCGAACTCGGGTCCAACAGAGGAGCCGCCTAATTTAAACTAGAGGAAGAATTCAGACTTTGCTCGGTAAAGAGGCAGGATCTACCCAGAGGTGGGATCCAGCAGGTTCTCACAGGTTCCCGAGAGTAGGTTACTAATTGGTGATTTTGCCGCGCAATTTTTGCCTTAGTTATGCCCGTCCTCTCAGCAGTAGCGCGCAGAACTTGAAGCAGTCTAGCAGGAGGTGCGTGGCAGCCTGCGCCTGTGTGCATCCGTTTCCCGCCCAAGGACCGGCGCAGCAGCTGCATCCTTGCCACAGCCCTGCCCAGGAATGCCCCATCCCTGGAATGCCCGGTCGTGCCCCGCCCAGCCCCATTGGCGCTACGCCACAGTTTGAATCCCACCACCATGGAAACCTGTTACTAAAATTTTTGGATCCCACCACTGGATCTACCCTTCTATGGCCCCTTCGGCACATGCAGAGTAATGCACTTTCAATCCACTTTCACAATTGTTTGCAAGTGGATTTTGCTATTCCGCTCAGCTGGAAAGTGCATTGGAAGTGGATTGAAATTGCATTATTCTGCATGTGTGGAAGAGGCTCAAGACTGACGGACTGATGAAACTAAAATATCAGATATGTAATTTCAAAGGCATATGGGAGGAGAGAGCTGTGTATGGCTCAATAGTCCTTCAGCTACTGTACCAAAAGGTGAGATGGCTATAATATAGGTGGCTACTTTAATTTTATTTTGATTCCGGATGAGACTACATTATTCAGAATTAGCTGCATTATTCTTTCCGTGAGCACTCGTGGGCTCTATTTCTGCTGTCACAGCAAAGAAGCTGAATACCTTTTTTAAAACAGGTAGATTTTGCATTTCTGTCTTTTCAGAAACCATTCTTCTGAGCGTAATTAAAAGCTCAGTGGGTTGAATGCGTTAATTTATATAGATAACCCTTTTAAAACCCAAATGGGCTTTTTAAAGCCTAAACTGAAAGGAGCACAAATCTGTATTCTGACAGCTGGGTTTTGTGGAAACTACATTTATGCTTTCATGATAAGCACCTATAATGATTAGAAGAGTTGGGGGACAGAGCTCTTGTTTTAGGGGTCCTCCTAAACGGAGGCGTAGCTGGACCAAACTGCACACGGTGTGCATTCTATATTTTCCGCCCCCCATGGCCCCCACACGGCACCCTCCATGGTGCCCCTCCATGGCGCCCCCCCCGCAGCACCCCCCGCGTGGCACCCCCCTGCAGCACCCCCTTTCCTTAGTTCCTTTCCTTTTTCAGAACTTTTTCAGGCTGCAAAAGGCCTGTTCGCATTAACAATGACCTGATGGGAACTGTATTTCCCAGGAGACCTTGAGAGCCCCAAGGTCTCCTGGGAACTGTAGTTCCTCAGGCCGTTTTTACTGCGAACAGGCCTTTTGCAGCCTGAAAAAGTTCTGAAAAGAAAGGAACTAAGGTAAGTGTGGGAAGCGGGGTGGGGGGCGCCAAGGGGGAGGGGCCTGGGGTGATTTTCCGCACCCCCCAGATGTGTGTCCAGTGCACAGCGCACCCCCTGTCCCCTTGTAGCTCCACCACTGCTCCTCATCAAGTCCTTCATGATGTGATCATGTGATGTGACCTGGGCTAGTTTGGGGGAGTTTGCTCTACCCTCTTCTTTAAATCCTGGCGACTTGCGTTTTAACAAGAAATGCCAGATTTTATCATGATCCACAGTGCTAGATCACTTGGGCGGTTGCAGAGATCTACACAAAGCCTAAACGTACAATCTGGGACAGATAAGCAAAGTCATGCTTCTTCTTGGTCTTTCAGCCTTACATCTTCTCAGGCAGGAATGCCAACTCCTGGTTGGGCAATTCCTGGAGATTTGGGGGTGGGCAGAGCCTGGGGCGGGGATAGTTTGGGAAGCGGATGAATCTCATCAGAGTTGAACCCACAAGTTATTGCGTTGCGAAATGAAACACCTTAATCTACCCCCTAGTATCACATTTGACAGGTTAAGAAGGAATAGATTTGAACAGCTTAAAATGAAAAATGTCTGCAGTGGGAGATTCCTGAATTACGCCCTCTTGCAAACCACTTTTTTTCAACGTAGACATTTCCTCTAATGCCAGGTGTGTCTGTGGGTGTTTGTGCGGGTAGTAAGAGGGAAAGCACTCTGTACATGTCCAGAGTTATTTGCAGTCTGAGCGTTTGGAGAAGGGATTATTCTGGGCTCAGAGTTGTTTGGATCTTCCAAAATACTTTGTGCAGCGAGAGGCGGCCCCTTCAGCCCTTTTGTCTTCAGCAGTGAAGAATTAATTTTTTTTAATGGAAAGCAATGACAAAACACCTGTAAACATTGTCTGCCTAGTACAGAGGTCTGCAACCTGCGGCTCCGGAGCCGCATGCGGCTCTTTCAGTCTTATACTGCGGCTCCGCGTGGCCTAGAGGTCGGAGGGTAGCATGGGCATGTCCCTCCAGTCTCCAAAGCAGTGCTGGAAGGAAAAGTGAGTGGAGGGACCGAACTGACCCCTGGAGGTCAAACGGTAGTGTGGGCGTGTCCCTCCAGAGCAGCTTCCCCCCCTTCTGCCCTACAGAGCAGGCGGCTGCCTGCTCCATCGGGCAGAGGGGGTTTCCCTGCCCGGCGCAGCTGCCTCCCGCAGCTTGAGAGGCGGCGGCACCGGGCAGTTTGCGGCTGCCATCCCCCCTCTGCCCCACGGAGCAGGTGGCAGAGGGGGTTTCCCTGTCGGGCGCCTCTGCCTCTTAGTGCTGGAAGGAAGGGTGAGTGGAGGGGGCAAACTGGAGCCTCTCCGGCTCAGTAGATCTTTGGGGCCATGGAAAACAGGTCCAAATGGCTCTTTGGGTGGTAAAGGTTGCCAACCCCTGGCCTAGTAAATCAGCATGGTGTAGTGGTTCAGAGCAGTTGGATTCTAATCTGGAGACCTGGGGCCTCTTCCACACATGCAGAATAATGCACATTCAATCCACTTTCACAATTTTTTGAAAGTGGATTTTGCTATTCCGCACAAGAAAACCCAGCTTCAAAGTGGACTGAAAGTGGATTGAAAGTCCATTATTCTGCATGTGTGGAAGGGGCCTTCGTTTGATTCCACACTCCTCCACCTGAGTAGCGGAAGCTTATCTGGTGAACCAGATGTGTTTCCGCAGTCCTACATTCCTGCTGGGTGACCTTGGGCTAGTCACAGTTCTTCGGAGCTCTCTCAGCCCCACCTGCCTCACAAGGTGTCTGTTGTGGGGAGAGGAAGGGAAAGGAGCTTGTAAGCCACCTTGAGTCTCCTTTCAGGAGAGAAAAGTGGGGTGTAAATACAAACTCTTGTTCTTCTTCTAAACATTGTGATGTGACATCACCCGTTGGGTCAGTATTGGCCTTTTCCCCACTTACCTTAAGCCCCGCGCTACTCTCCTAAAGTAGCGCGGGGTCCAGCTGCACTCCCCACTTCAGGGGCAGCGAGAACGCAGCCGCCCAGACGCTACCTCTCTCGCGCCCCCTCAGCATGCGCAATTCCTGGCGCCTTTTCAAATGGCGCCTTTTGATGACCCCGCGCAGAGTGCGGGGTCGTGGGGAAGCTGGGGCGCGCGCCAGGAATTGCGCGTGCTGTGAATTGCCCGCAGCAACCCTCCGACAAGGGTAAGTAGGGAAAGGGCCATTGACTCAGTGCTTGCATATGGGACTCCCTTTACCTTCAAAGGGAAGTTCTGGAGTTGTTATTTGTCTGAGCATTATGCCTTTTCAATGCTTCAGAACTAGTCCCCAAGGGAAGATAAGATTGTGATTATTCATTTGTGAATAAAAAGCTCAAGGGCATGCATTCATTCCTTTACCCAGGCAAGCTACATCAAGGTAGCTTCTTATCCTTAATTCAAACCAGATACCAAGCTCTGTGGAAGTGGGCATTCATTTTCCTGCCCCAGCTCCTTTTCCATGCCCCCACAATGTTATTTGCCTGCATGCCTCGCAACGCTTCTATTGGCCATTTCTGCACATTGGTCCTCTATTAAAAGTGCAGGACGTGCTTCTCGAGGTCAGTTGGTATTCCACTGGTGGGGCATGATGTATATTGCCCCAGAATCACTAGCTGCAGGTCTGGCTGTTCATCATCTGAGATCTGAAATTGATAATGCGAAATTTTCAACAGAATGCAGAGCCCTTGGTGTACGTTTTCTGTGAATAGAGCAGTCTCATGTGGAAAGCAAGAGGCCCAATAAAGACCCGCACTTCCAGAAGTAAAATCAGGGGTGCAAACTGCACACAGCAAGATGCATCCACGGAGCACAGATGAACTGTGCCCCGTGAAACCTTCTTGCATTTCTCCTGCGGCCATGTGCAACACAGTAGTGGCTCTTCATGAGCCAGCGTGGTGTAGTGGTTAAGAGCAGGTGCACTCTAATCTAGAGAACCAGGTTTGATTCCTCACTCTGCCACCTGAGGTGTGGAGGTTTATCTGGGGAACCAGATTAGTTTGTGCACTCCAACACACGCCAGCTGGGTGACCTTGGGCTAGTCACAGTTCTTCGGAGCTCTCTCAGCCCTGCCCACCTCATAGGGTGTTTGTTGTGGGGGAGGGGGAAGGGAAAGGAGATTGTAAGCCCCTTTGAGTTTCCTTACAGGAGAGAAAGGGAGATATAAATCCAAACTCCTCCTCCTCTTCCTCCTCCTCTGATCGGCCACATTGCCACCTATATTAATTCAGCACATGCGCGCTAGGTGCTGCATCAAACATCCTGTCCGAGTAGAGATGCTCGTGGAAGTTTGTCACGCTGTTTCCTATTGGGAGATAGAAATCCTGAAACCTACCATTTGGATTCTGCTTCATTTCACGGTTCATCTGAACTGCCGTGTTCCCCGGCTGTGCCATGCTACAGCATTACACGCAGTTTCCGAACCTGCTGTCTGCCTGTACTGGCAAAGATTACAGCGTTTCACCATCTCAGAATACAATGCTTTTTAAATGGAGAAGGAGAAGGAGAGGAGGAGGAGGAGGAGGAGGAAGAGTAGTAGTAGTAGTAGTAGTAGTAGTAGTTTGGATTTATATCCCCCCTTTCTCTCCTGCAGGAGACTCAAAGGGGCTTACAATCTCCTTGCCCTTCCCCCCTCACAACAAACACCCTGTCAGGTGGGTGGGGCTGAGAGAGCTCCGAGAAGCTGTGACTCGCCCAAGGTCACCCAGCTGGCATGTGTGGGAGTGTACAGGCTAATCTGAATTTCCCAGAGAAGCCTCCACAGCTCAGGTGGCAGAGCTGGGAATCAGACCCGGTTCCTCCAGATTAGATACACGAGCTCTTAACCTCCTACACCACTGCTGCTCCAAAGGGTGACAGTCCCAAACTGGACTCATCCAGGCAGCAGCAATGCCTGTTTACAATCACACTTCAGCTTCAGTACAGGGTCACATTTTCAGCAGCAGCCGTGCAAATTTGTATCATTGTTTTGTCCTTATCTTATGCGGAGGAGCAAGCAACTGCTGGTGAAACAGAGGGAAGCAAAACAAGGGCTTGCAGAATTCATTTTGACCCCTGCTGTAGCTGAGACCTCACTCCTCGGGAGGTGGAAAACTGGATAATGCAAAATTATCCTTGGGAAAGCTCTGACCACGAGAAGTATTCTAGGGATTCCAATATGGCTGCCACCCACCAGACGCCTTTAAGTCTAGAACCTGTAACTGTTCAGGAGGTAAGTGAAGCAAAAAAAAAAAATCCCACACTAAAATAAATCTGAACTGTTGGAAATGGCTCTTTCATCTCTCTCAGCCATTCAAATCCTGTAGTAAGTCTGCATTTGATGTCCTTCCTGCCTGCGAGTGAAATTATTTCTCAGCCGCTGCAGAATTCAGCTCAAGGAGAGCTTTCGGTTGTTTTTGGCTCAGACGTAGCATGTCAGGAATCCATCATGCTAAATTAGCGAGGCTTGTCAGATTAAGGCAGTGAAGTCCCCTTTGTTCGACCTGTTTTCTGAGCGCCTGCCTTTTGGGAAAGCTCCTCAGCTAAGCTGATTTTTCGAAGGTGTACAAGTCGCCGCATCCACTCCAATAAGGGGGGTGCTACTAGATTACCTAGTCGTCTCACCTAGAGGGATAGAGAGACGTTGGAGGGGGGAGGTGAGGTTGCAGCAGGTATTTTAAAAGGAGTTGAACAAAGCTGTTGGCTTGGGCAAAAATACACAGAAGTAACTAACTTGACAGGGTACTGCCTTGAAATTGCAGAGAGGCTGAGATGAAATGGTTTCATTTTTCTTTACCTTGTTGGTCCCCTGTCTTGTTCTTACTTGGGGAAGGGAGAGATCGGATTACCCCCTCCCCAATCAGAAAACTAACTCAACTATCTTGTTCACCGGTGCGTTAAAGGACTGCAGATTCACGAACGTTGCTTTCCTTCCCCCAAGGGACTTTTCCTTCTGTCAAGGGACAGAAACCAATAACTTGTAACTCCGCTATGAACTCCAGACTACAGAGATGAATTTCTCTGGGGGGAATGGGGACCTCAGAGAGCTCCCACTTCCTCCAGCTGCATCCTTCAGAGGTCCTGTCTTCAGCAGTGGCGTAGGAGGTTAAGAGCTCGTATATCTACTCTGGAGGAACCGGGTTTGATTCCCAGCTCCGCCACCTGAGCTGTGGAGGCTTATCTGGGGAATTCAGATTAGCCTGTACACTCCCACACACGCCAGCTGGGTGACCTTGGGCTAGTCACAGTTCTTCGGAGCTCTCTCAGCCCCACCCACCTCACAGGGTGTTTGTTGTGAGGTGGGAAGGGCAAGGAGACTGTTAGCCCCTTTGAGTCTCCTGCAGGAGAGAAAGGGGGGATATAAATCCAAACTCCTCCTGCTCTTCTTCTTCTTCTTCTTCTTCTTCTTCTTCTTCTTCTTCTTCTTCTTCTTCTTCTTCTTCTTCTTCTTCAAATCTCCAATAATTTATTTATTTGTTTGTTTGTTTATGTATTTATTTATTTGATTTTATAGGCCGCCTCATCCCTAAAGGGCTCTTGGCGATTCACAAACCCCAAACAACCACATACAATTCGGTTCAATTAATACAATACCTAACCATTTTAAAACAATAATAAATTAGATTAAAATCAAAGCAGCAGGTAACTTCAGTACAACAATACAATACATAATTGAGTTGGAGGAGTTAATGGTACAAGCAGGAATTGGCAGCTCTAACAGCACAGGAAGATAACGCAATTCTGAGCTTGCTGTGTTGCAAAAAGAGATTTGCTTCAGGGTCAGTTTTACTGTTGATTTTTTGAAGAGCCAACGTGGTGTCGTGGTTAAGAGCAATTAAGAGTGGTTAATCTGGAGAACCGGGTTTGATTTCCCCACTTCTCCACATGAGCAGCGGACTTTAATCTGGTGAACCAGGTTTGTTTCCCCACTCCTGCACATGAAGCCTGCTGGGGTCTCCTTGGGCCAGTCCCCACTCCTCCACTTGAGAGGCGGAAGCTTATCTGGTGAACCAGATGTGTTTCCGCACTCCTACATTCCTGCTGGGTGACCTTGGGCTGGTCACAGTTCTTTGGAACTCTTCCAGCCCCATCGACTCACAGTGTCTGATGCGGGGAGAGGAAAGGAAAGGAGTTTGTAAGCCGCTTTGAGACTCTTTACGGTTGAGAGAAGCAGGGTATAAATCCAAACTGTTCTTCCCCTAAAGAGCTCTGTCTTTCCCTGAAGCTGCAGAGTCCAGAATCCTTGAATTCTGCTGGAAACATTTGTGTTGCTTCCTTATACCTCAAAGCAGTCTGGCTGGCATGGGCTACTGCCCAGCGGTGGAGCTGATCCAGGCAATTGTCTCTCCTAGTCCCCCCTTCAAAAAACCCAAACCTTGTCAGTTAACAACAGACGCTAATTATATTCCATTAGAGACTGCATTTGCTCTTTAATTACTGCCAGTGCTCTAGAAATGAGACTCCTCAGCAGAGCGGACAGTTTGTAAATAGACCATCTTGCCCTGCTCCAGAGTAGATCTGGTCTATGATCAGTGGTGGGATTCTAATTTTTTACAACCGGTTCGGGCCCCCCCACACCATGTGACCTCCCCACCACATGACATCCCCCTGCCAGGACTCCCCCCTGCCAGCAGTGGCGTAGGATGTTAAGAGCTCATGTATCTAATCTGGAGGAACTGGGTTTGATTCCCAGCTCTGCCGCCTGAGCTGTGGAGGCTTATCTGGGGAATTCAGATTAGCCTGTACACTCCCACACACGCCAGCTGGGTGACCTTGGGCTAGTCACAGCTTCTCGGAGCTCTCTCAGCCCCACCTACTTCACAGGGTGTTTGTTGTGAGGGGGGAAGGGCAAGGAGATTGTAAGCCCCTTTGAGTCTCCTGCAGGAGGGATATAAATCCAAACTCTTCTTCTTCTTCTTCTTCTTCTTCTTCTTCTTCTTCTTCTTCTTCTTCTTCTTCTTCTTCTTCTTCTTCTTCTTCTTCTTCTTCTTCTTCTTCTTCTTCTTCTTCTTCTTCTTCTTACCAGGCTGCTGCGCCCCCCTTTCCATGTTGGGCCGGCGGGAGGTGAGGGAAGGCAGCAGCTGCGGCTGGAGGCTGGAGCCCTGCTAGAGGTTGCCCAGGCCTCCCAGCCATTGCCCTAACCTGAGAAGGTCATTGCAGTGTGGCAGGGAGACCTGGGCAATATCCAGCAGGGCTCCAGCCCAAGCACGCGGCCTTGCTGGCAGTTGCCCAGGCCTCCCGGCCATACTACAGTGGCCTTCTTGGGCTAGGGCAGCAGCTGGGAGGCCTGGGCAACCTCCATGGGGAGGAAGGAAGCCCCAGTTACCACTCACCCCCCAGTTGCTTGTGGCCAGCCAGCCACCGGCCCAAAGGCCAAGGCCCTTGGCTGGGGGCTGGCTGGGGGACGAGGCGAGAACTCCTGTGTTCCTTGTAAGGGCAGGCACTGTGGGGCTTCTTTGCTGTGGGATTACTAGTTCTGTGAACTAACTACAAATTTAGCTGCCGGTTCTAGCGAACCGGTCCAAACCGACTAAATCCCTCCTCTGTCTGTGATCCTCCTTGCTTTCTCTCTCATCTCTGCTTCAGTAAAAAGAGGAAAGGGTGTAATTTTGGGAAATCACCTTGAAGACAGGCCCCACGAGGGCCTGCACAGATCTAAAGCCAGCCATTTATTTTCATCAGCTGGGTCCCATTAATGAAGAAGATGCTGTCCAAGTGAATTTTCAGGACTGCTTAAAAAAAAAAAAAAACCCAGCTCGCACGCAAGACAAATTGATTTCACGCATCTGCAGCAACCGTTTTATAATCATTTCAATTATAGCAAGGCTCAATTAATGCTAATATGTTTCATTAATGCAGAAATAAATCTCCGGCTTCTCTTTTAGATTTCCCACTTCCGCGGGCTACTGCAAAGGTGTTTCACCCCCCCCCCCCGCCCCTCCTCAACACACACGTGTGCCCAGACAGACAGGCGTCTTGTTCTTCCCTGATCCATAAAAAGCCGTGTCCTTGATGCTCCTGGAACGTGAACGAAATTTCTTTTCTGATGCAAATCAAGGGAAAGATAGAAAGCGACTTCTGACTCCCGTCGGTGCGTTCTGTTACATCTGGCAGAGCACGGTGGAAATGATTCTAGGGCTAGATTTCTTTCCCAATAAGGAGGTCTCTATTATTCTGTGGGCCTCTGTACCGAAGCAGAGACAAGCATCGGGGTTCTTTTATGCGTCTCTAGGGTGTTCCTGCTATCTTTGTCTTTCCTGCCATCTTTGCCAAACATGCGACTTTGTGGGAAATATCACAGCAAGGGCGGGTGCGTGCGTGTGTGTGTGCGCGCGCACGTAGAATCTATGCGGATAGGAAAGTCTGGATCTTTCTGATCCTGTCCACGTTGGTGTCATTTTCCCTCCCCCCATCTCCAAAGCAGCCAACCAGATGTGTTTCCGCACTCCTACATTCCTGCTGGGCGACCTTGGGCTAGTCACAGTTCTTTGGCGCTCTCTCAGCCCCACCTACCTCACAAGGCGTCTGTTGTGGGGAGAGGAAGGGAAATGAGTTTGTAAGCCACCTTGAGTTTCCTTACAGGAGAGAAAGGTAGGATATAAATTCTTCTTCTTCTGACAGCAGAGTTCTTTTGTTTTAAATCAGCAATTGAGCAAACATTGTAGCATCCCATTATGACAACCTGTCTCTCGATGTCTTTGAATTCCCAGCTTTTTTTAAAAAAGTTATGTTGCTAGCCCTTTTCATTGCATTGATATAACAGGTAAGGCATAGCTGTGCATGAAAAATGATTAGAGGCTTTTTGTACAAAATGGGAGTTTATGAGGACCAGATAGCTCATTACTGTATGACGTTGTAAGTCAATTGCAAATACCCCAACCTCTGGTGGAGCGGGAGTTGGGTGTAGTTGCTGTGGGAAACTGAGCCAGGGAATATTTATTTAGAAATTTACAAAATGATACATAATGAAACTGACAAACTGACAAAATGATACATAATGAAAGGGTTAGAAGTTATTAATTAAAGCTCAATATCTTTTTTTTTAAATGAACCATTGCATAAAAATGTAGGAAATGGAGCAGGTGAAGATGAATCGTTTTCAGTGAAAAACACACCATGCAAAAGGTGTTAAAAGATCACCCCCTGAATTCAAAGCCGGGACTCGCAGGGAAACCTTCCGTACGGAAGCCGGGTTTCTGCTGTGCTAGATCATTTGACCCAGGTGCCATTTGATTGGGTCACGTGGAGAGGGTGAGTTTTGGCCACGTTCCCCACCCTCTTTGGGAGGTGTTGGGATGGATTGTTTGAGAAACAATAGAGTGCATTGTCAGGTGGTCAGGAGAAGTTAGTTACAGAAGGGAGTAGCTGGGTTAAGATAGTCAGGGGAGGCAGTGCCATCAGGGGTTCTCTTGTGGCTGGAAATGAGTATCCATTTAGCAGGGCTCTATCATGTTGAGGACACATTTTTTCTTCTGAAAACTTGCTACTATGGAAAGCAAGCTGAGAGCATGAGAACAGAAAGGGGAAACCAATCCTGGAAGTTCCTTGTGGGTAGACCTGGCTATTGCTGGAGAATGGGCTCCCCATCTCTGCAAGACCAGCATCACCCACCCTACAATCCCTTTTCATACAGCCTTACGCTGAGCAAGCAGTCATGATGTAAAAAAACCCCTGAGAAATGGAAAGGGCACACTCACAATCAACTGAGGTTTGTTTGGAGTCAAGGGGGAGGAAGGAGGGAGGCACTGAGCCAATAGCACGCTAGTGTTAGGATTGTGACATCACACCGCAGCCTCCCTTATCACACCTCTGTGAGCAATACAGTCTCGTTGTGACCGTGATCGCTTGTTCTTGAATGTTCCCACGAGCTGTCGGGACCTGCCAAAGCCGTGATTATTTACACATTTTCAAAAAGAACAGATGGCAACCAACATAAACCAGCACAAGTCAGGATTTCAAAAGAAAAAGGAAGAACAACCGCACTGTGAGGAAAGAGGTCAGCAGGCTTCATTTCAGCTGGGTATCGGTGTCCATAGTGGCGTAGGAGGTTAAGAGCTCGTGTATCTAATCTGGAGGAACCGGGTTTGATTCCCAGCTCTGCCGCCTGAGCTGTGGAGGCTTATCTGGGGAATTCAGATTAGCCTGTGCACTCCCCCACACGCCAGCTGGGTGACCTTGGGCTAGTCACAGCTTCTCGGAGCTCTCTCAGCCCCACCTACCTCACAGGGTGTTTGTTGTGAGGGGGGAAGGACAAGGAGATTGTAAGCCCCTTTGAGTCTCCTGCAGGAGAGAAAGGGGGGATATAAATCCAAAACTCTTCTTCTTCTTCTTCCATCTGAATGCTGAAAGTGTAGATGGTGGCATCAGCCGAGGGGCCCAGCCATGGGTTGTTATGACGCTGCATGACACTGTCCGTGGATTTTTTGGCAGGTGACATGAGGACTTTGTATCAGATGATGGGGGAAGAGGAGTTGGTGTCTCCTCTTACGCGCAGGGAGAAGCCACTTTGGTCTTCCCTCTTACTCCACCTTGCTGTTTTGCCCCCTCAAGGTCCCCGGTTTGATCCTGGGTTTTGGAGAAAGCTGGGACTCTGGGCCAGTCAAGGGTGCAAACCCCAAAAATGAGAGAAAAGGAAGGAAGGAAGGAGGGAGGGAGTGAAGGGAGTGGAGGGAGTGGAGGGAGGAAGGAGGGAGGGAGGGAGTGAAGGGAGGGAAGGAGGGAGGGAGGGAGGAGGGAGGGAGGGAGGGAGGGAGTGAAGGGAGTGGAGGCAGGGAGGGAGGAAGGAGGGAGGGAGGGAGGGAGTGAAGGGAGTGGAGGGAGGGAGGGAAGAAGGAAGGAAGGAAGGAAGGAGGGAGGGAGTGGAGGGAGGGAGGGAGGAAGGGAGGAAGGAAGGAAGGAAGGAGGGAGTGAAGGGAGGGAGGGAGGGAGTGAAGGGAAGGAGGGAGGGAGGGAGGAAGCTTACCAAAAATGTTCCAAAAGAAAGGGCTGGTATGGTAGCTGAACAGAGGGAGAAAGAAGTTTCATTCTCAGTCAGGTTTAAAGTCCCAACCGGGCCTGCTTGGCAAACTGCTTGCTTAGTTGCCAAACCAGACTACTTGTGTGTCTACAAGTCATGTTTTTAGTGGCATCAACAGTGGCTCCGTGGGCTGTTGAGGATGTGCAAATAGTTTCTTCCTGTGCAACACAATCATGAGCAGGGAAAGGGCCAACGTAGTGGTGCCAAACCAGAAAAGACAAGGTCTTCGTATTGAGTTAAGGGGCTGTCACCAAGCTTGGGGGTTCCTGAAGAGGAGTTTGGATTTGAACCCCGCTTTTCTCAGCCGTAAGGAGTCTCAAAGCGGCTTACCAACTCTTTCCCTTCCTCTCCTCACAACAGACACTTTGTGAGGCCGAGAGAGTCCTGAGAGAACTGTGACCGGCCCAAGGTCACACAGCAGACTTCATGTGGAGGAGCAGGGAATCAAACCAGCTTTTCAGACTAGAGTCCACCTGAACTATTGCTCCACCTGAACTATTACACCACACTGTCTCTCTTCCTTGGGCTGCCAGGACTCTTTGCCCTCACCCCTAGGAGCTTTCGAAGTAGGGCATAGGGAAAGGGAAGTATCAACTGAGGTCACAGCAAGACTTCCAGGTGACATCATGCCTCTCTAAGAATCTCATAGGGTTTCTAGGACTTCCTGGAGCATTGTGACATCACAGTGCTGACTGACCTCACTTCTTCTCCCCTCCCCTTTTCGCCTCGTTGCTCATCTAAGCAGTGCCAGAGGTCCTTGGGAGACAGTGGGGGGTGTCTTCTGCTGTTCCAGGTAAGCTGGCCAGCCTATCATTTCCTGAAATAAGGCCGAGTGCTTTGTTCCCAAACCCAGAGTGGAAACCGCCTGCCAGCTGGGGAAGGCAAGCACGTTTCTTCTCTCTTCTGGGCAGGTTGTAAAATCTGTTGCAGAAGTGGTCTCGATTTGAGCTTTGCAACAAAGCGAAGGGATTCTCTCCGCCACTCTCTGTGGGGAACCTGAGCCACAGTCCAGTCTAGAACAGGGATGGCGAATCCTTCGGGCCTGGCGTGCCAAACATTTGGAAGATGCCTATCTTGTCTTCTGGCGTGTCAAACCAACAAAAGGGAAACAGTTCTTTACACATTCATGTCCTCACCAGTTCTGAAGATGATCGATCTGGTGGTGACATGGTGAGAATCCATTTTAAACTCTGGGTGGTACAGGGTCACAGCATGGTGTAGTGGTTAAGAGCAGGGGGATTCCAATCTGCAGAACCAGGTTTGATTCCCCACTCCTCCACCTGAGTGGCAGAGGCTTATCTGGTGAACCAGATGTGTTTCTGCACTCCTACATTCCTGCTGGGTGACCTTGGGCTAGTCACAGTTCTTCAGTTCTTCAGAATTCTCTCAGTTCTTCAGAATTCTCTCAGCCCCTCTACCTCACAAAGTGTTTGTTGTGGGGAGAAGAAGGGAAACAAGTTTGTAAGCCACCTTGAGTCTCCTTACAGGTGGGGTATAAATCCAAACTCTTTTCTTCTTGTATTTGTGTTCCTTCAATTCCTTTGGTAACTAAGACAGAATAGTTGTTGGGTATTGATGAACGCTATGGTGTATCACCTTCATTCATTCATTCATTCATTCATTCATTCATTCATTCATTCATTCATTCATTCATTCATTCATTCATTCATTCATTCATTCATTCATTCATTTATTAGACTTATAGGCCATCTCATCCCCGAAGGGCTTTGACACACGTGTGATAGGCCCACCAATCTTGGTCTAAAATCACCTTCACGACCACAGATCATGCTGGCAAAATTGCCTCCTCGTTTTAGAAAGTCTATTTGCCAATATCCACTGAAGCATGACAGCTAGTAATTCCATACGAAAGCACCTTTCAAGAAAGAGGAGGAATGCACTCGTTGCCTGAATGGCAGCCACATGTCTTTGACAGTAACTCTGTGCCAACGTTTGCTATTGCTGTGCAAGCCCGTGTTCGTGATTTCTTTGATTTAGTTGTATTTATTTCCATTGTGCGTCTCTATTAGATGTTTCTCATGGGCCAGCCGTCCCAAGACACCCTGCTGTGCTGTGGTGTGACCAGTGAAGCCCTTTTCAGCAATAAACAAGGTATTGTGAACTCTGGAAGAAACATTGGCAATAGCATAGCTCAGGCGGCTTGGAATTGTTTCAATGTTTTCTTCTTTACCGCAGGGCTGCTTTTCTGACAATGTGCAACCAAAAACATCATGTGTAGTTCCAGCAGGTGGGTTGGGTGGGGAAGAATGTGTAGTTCCAAAAGAACATGTGCGCAATTCATACCTTCACAGTGGTGGGAAAATTGCATTTTGTTCATTAACGTCAAAATTAGAGAAAACTCACTCAGTAGATTGAGAGCTTCTGGAACTCCAGAGCCAGGATTCACCATAGACCAGTGGTGGCGAACCTTTGGCACTCCAGATGTTGTGGACTACAATTCCCATCAGCCCCTGGTGTAGTTTGCAAACACAAGACAAAACAAGGCTTTCAAGGTGCTCTTTAGCGCTTGATCTAGATCGGGCCTGCAACCTGCGGCTCTCCAGATGTTCATGGACTACAAATCCCATCAGCCCCAATTGGCCATGCTGGTAGGGGCTGATGGGAATTGTAGTTCATAACATCTGGAGTGCCAAAGGTTCGTCACCACGGCCATAGACTTTCTTGAATACTAATTTAGTGCTCAAATAAACATGGGGAAGGGAGGATTGAGATAGCGGCCGAATGCCATTGTCACACCCATACAGCTTCTGTTCCTTTTCTGACATAACTCTGGTTCCTCCTCAGAGAATGTTCTGACACTCTAACTCTGACAGTTTCTGTATTTCTCACAGATTAATCCATCTCAGAACTAACTTCAATTTTTTCTCTCTCTCTCCTTGTAAAAACACAGCCAAGATTCCTCTCACACAGCTTAACCCCCCCACATAGATCTCTCTCTCTCTCCCCTTCTCCCCCCTCCATTCCACCCCCCCAGGCACTCCTCACAAAAACCAATCATGGATCACCTGCCTTTTTATGGCCCCTCCTCCTCTCTCTCCTATTCAGCACTCAATTTGAAGACACACAAACCTACAATCGTTTCAGTCCAACCTTAAAATTGTTACAGCCGTGCATTCAAATCTCCAGAGTATGTACCTCATGAGAACACATATAGGCTTCTGGGGTGCTGTGTGGTTTCCGGGCTGTACGGCCGTGTTCTAGCAGCATTCTCTCCTGACGTTTCGCCTGCATCTGTGGCTGGCATCTTCAGAGGATCTAATAGATTCTATCAGATCCTCTGAAGATGCCAGCCACAGATGCAGGCGAAACGTCAGGAGAGAATGCTGCTAGAACACGGCCATACAGTCCGGAAACCACACAGCACCCCAGTGATTCCAGCCGTGAAAGCCTTCGACAATACATATAGGCTTCCTCCATGTGAACCTTACCTTCCATTTTCACAGAGAATAAAATCCTGGTAAGAGAGGATCTTGAATTCACAGAGGTCAGGAGTAGGGTTGGCCAGTACATCCCATTTAATTCCCACAAACACGCACATTCCTGAAGGCCATAGCTTCTGTTTTACTGTCGCAGCATTCAGTGAACCTGTTTAACACTCTCTTCAACCCTACTGGGGTTTGAGAAAACGCAACCACGTCATCGGCATATAGTAAAACCGGTATATGCCCTTTTGTAAGTGAGGGTGGGTGAAAACTAACAGCAGTCCTATAGCTTACCAAGTCGTTTATATAATAAACAAGATAGACCAGGGGTCAGCAACCCGCGGCTCTAGAGCCGCATGTGGCTCTTTCGTCCTCGTACTGCAGCTCCACAGCGGCAACACTAACGATGGCAAGTTGCACTTGGGATGCGGCACGTGCACCTCCTTCCCCGCCCTCTCCCTCCCTCCCTCCCTCCCTCCCTCCCTCCCTCCTTCCTTCCTTCCTTCCTTCCTTCCTTCCTTCCTTCCTTCCTTCCTTCCTTCCTTCCTTCCTTCCTTCCTTCCTTCCTTCCTTCCTTCCTTCCTTCCCTCGTCTGGTGCCTATGAAGGAGAGGAAAGGATGCCAGAGGGGGAGGGAGGGAGGGAGGGAGGAAGGGAGGAAGGGGTGGGGACGGAGGCGCGTTCACCGCATCCCAAGTGCAACTTGCCATCATTGGTGTCACTGCCACTATCTATCCTGCCCACTTGGCTGAAGGCAGGGCTTGGGGAGGCCAGGGTCAGGGGCGCCCTTGGCGGGGCCAAATGGCTCTTTGAGTGCTAAAGATTGTCGACCCCTGAGATAGATCATACACATTTGTCCAGTTGTGGACTTGATGAATGTCTGCATTAGGCTTGTGAGGTTGTCCGCTGCTGCTGGTTCACCCGAAATCTGCTTGGTCTCACAACTGTAGAAAATGGGAGTGGGATGTGGAGAATGACAACCGTTTCAGATTGTTGTGTCTACAACACACCAGGGAGCTGGGTCTGCCTTCCGTTGCTGCAAGGGTCCATCTAAAGCTCCTCCGCTTCTGTAATAAGCTGGCCAGTGTCCCAATATGCAGTTGGTCAAACATGGTGACCAGTTTTATTTGAAGGCACGTTATTGGATTAAAATATTAATGCCCATCTTTCAGCTTTGTCCTTTACCTAGGCTGACCAGACATCCCGCTTTTGGCGGGACAGTCCTGCCTTCAAACAATTTGTCCCGCGTCCCGTGGGTTGTTTCCATTGTCTCGATTTTTGGGAGGCTGCCGCACTGCCTTTTGGAGCGCAAGGCAGTGCGGCAGCCTCCCACACGCGCGGCCGCAGGAGCATGGCCTTCTGGGGCAGCGCAGCCGCCTACCCCCATCCCGGTTCACAAAGGTGACCATCTGGTCACCTTACCTTTACCAGATGTCGAGGTAATTAAAAATGTGGGCTGCTACTAAAATTCATAAAAGAGGGGCTGATAAAGCAGCGTGCCAAGATTTTTTTAAAAAATCCCAAATTCTCTGTAGGGTATCCTCGTTTCAAGCTAACCAAAACATTTTCACTATGCTATTGGATCTTTATGAAGCCCCGTTGAGAGGAGTTTTCACGGATGCCTGCTTTCAAACTGTGCCATCCGTCTATTTATAGGGCACATGCAGTAAAATCCCTTTGGTTTTAAGATTCCGTCCCTGCACAACTAGCCACATAGAGGATTTAGCCCACTATTTTTTTTCATTGTTCAATATGCAATTCTATTTTGATTTAGGCTGAATCGGGTGTAAAGGGCTCCCTTGGAACAGATGAGGAACACATTAGATGTAAATCCCTCTGATAATATCGCATTGCCTCTTTTATGCCCTAATCGATCAAATTAAGGAATAAGTACATGCATTCCAAAATTTCAAAACAGGTCCAGTTGTGATATTTGCTGCAAGATGCTGGGGTTTTTTTTAGATTTTGTGTTTTAATTTTTATCATCTTGTATATTATTGCATTCTACTATATTTTAGTGGTGGTAAGGTCTGTGATTGCAAAAGCTAATCAACTACGACTGCTATTGCTACTACTCTCTAGGAATCTCCCCAGTCTCTGTGGTTTGTACCATAGAGATCTGGGGGAATTCCCAAACCTCTTCTGGAAAAAGCTGAAGTGATGTCACAATGTCTCGCAATGCTTCTCCTTCTCATTCCCCATGCCCAAATCTTCCCAAGGATTGCCAGGTGCAGGTCTGGCAGGATATAATTATGTGATCAATAGAAGAAGAAGAGGAAGAAGAGTTTGGATTTATATTCCCCCTTTCTCTCCTGCAGGAGACTCAAAGGGGCTGACAATCTCCTTGCCCTTCCCCCCTCACAACAAACACCCTGTGAGGTAGGTGGGGCTGAGAGAGCTCCGAGAAGCTGTGACTAGCCCAATGTCACCCAGCTGGCGTGTGTGGGAGTGTACAGGCTAATCTGAATTCCCCAGATAAGCCTCCACAGCTCAGGCGGCAGAGCTGGGAATCAAACCCGGTTCCTCCAGATTAGATACACGAGCTCTTAACCACCTACGCCACTGCTGCTCTTAGTTACAGAGGTGGAGGTTGGTAGTCTAGGAAGCATCACATTACAGGGCACCTATAGCACATGCAGGGGAAGTTTCTTATTTATTTAATTTAAATATTTATACCTTGCCTGATCTTTGCAAACTCCAGGTGACTGACAAAAGAGAACAGCATTCACAAAGTCCCAGCAAATGAAAACCGGCACACAGTTAGAACACGCAGTTATCTGAGTGAAAACCGTTTGCCTCAACCAAATGCCCTCCGGAACCGCTCAAGTTTTCTGCACCCACTGTTAAATTTTAGCTGCCAATACTGTTTTTTAAAAAATGGAACTGTTGGTTACGAACTGGGACATTTCGGAGGCTGGGATATCCCCCAGCCCAGAGCTTTGGGCCACTGTGCAGTTATTACAGCTAACTGAGATATAGGTGGTGTGCTTTTGTGTGATCCTTTGGACAAATGGTTCCTCTCGTGTCTCAGGAGTAGCATACCACTTTGATGGCTGGTGAACTTTCATTGCCCAACAGTGACCTTCACCTCTCAGCTCCAGAAGTTCTGCCCCCACAGTGAGTTTAACTTGCAACTTCAGGGAATGTTTTTAAGGAAACGTGCCCTCTCCTCTAGTCTTTTCCAGCGAACGGCATCAGTGGGAGATGTGCCAAGGATCGCAGGTCCTTCTTATTGTGCCATCTGCCCTCGGTTTCCATATATAATGCAAAGGGAATAGTGTGGGAACAGAGGTTGATTCCACTTGGTAGAGAAGTTCACTGCTTAGCGTTTCTTCTTGAACCCATAAGTTTTGGGCAGAGCCTAGCGTTACTTTAGAATGCAAAGGAATTGGCATGATTATATATCTGAAATGAATGTGTGGATCTTTTTTATTTTATTTATTTATTTCTGCAATTTTTTTTTACCCCGCCCTATACTGTAGTCTCAGGGCGGCTAACAAATGCGGACGAAATCCCATTAAAAGATACAAAGTTAACATCAAAATAAACACACAGCTAAAACAATGCATAGTCGTCCCCCCCCCACACACACACCCCTGACTGACATCCATAAGAGGGTCCCCTGAAAATGCAGGTCATCACAGTGTGCAATGCAGCAAACAATAAAACATGGAACAGTTGGTTAAATATACCATCTAACTCCCAAATAACAGATCCCACAACTACAAAAACTGAAATACAATGAACTAAAATAGAGTCTGCTCTACCTACAACATAACCCTCTCCAAACAGTCCCCAGCCTTCGGCTGCTCAAGGCCGTTGCCCAAAGGAACTCCTGTTGTAGCTGCCAGACCCTACCCCCTGCAGGTGTTTCCAATGGGGTGGGTGGGGAAGGACTCTCACTCCTTCCCTTGGGCAGCAGGCGGCAGCTCACCAGGTCGACTTCTGCTTGGCTGGCTGAAAAGTTTCAGTGGGCTGGGAGTGCCTGAAATTCGCATCTGCAGAAGTTTCCAGGGCTGGAAAATACAAGAGTTTTCTTTTAATAATAAAAAGACTCCACTGGGGTGCTGTGTGGTTTCCGGGCTGTATGGCCGTGTTCTAGCAGCATCCTCTCCTGATGTTTCGCCTGCATCTCTGGCTGACATCTTCAGAGGATCTGACCAAAAATTAAAGCCTACTCGTCAGGTTGGCAATTGGGTTTTAAATTTAACCCCCCCCCCCCGAAAAAAACAACCCTTACTTTGGGGTGCTGTGTGGTTTCCGGGCTGTATGGTCGTGTTCTAGCAGCATTCTCTCCTGACGTTTCGCCTGATCTCAGAGATCAGAGGATCTGATCCTCTGAAGATGCCAGCCACAGATGCAGGCGAAACGTCAGGAGAGAATGCTGCTAGAACACGGCCATACAGCCCGGAAACCACACAGCACCCCAATGATTCCGGCCGTAAAAGCCTTCGACAATAAAAAGACTCCAGTCTGTTATACACACCTTAATTTATTGATAAGGTATCATAACAAGCGTTTAAAACCAAAACTGCCTTTCTCCCCACTGTGCTGGCAAATTATTTTAAGAAACCTTATCTTTACATATTTGTTCAGTGAAGTGGTGAGAGAGCGAGCGAGCGAGCGAGCGAGCGAGCGAGCGAGCGAGCGAGCGAGAGAGAGAGAGAGAGAGAGAGAGAGAGAGAGAGAGAGAGAGAGAGAGAGAGAGAGAGAGAGCAACCAGAACAGAGAATTCCAAACTTTTCCCCCCTGGAGTGACATGTTTGAGGGCTCTATTTTTATCTTCGAAAGCCCTGCCTAGGTTTTTTTTTCTTTGAGACAACATGTCCCTGACTTAGTCCCCATCCGCACATGCAGCATAATGCACTTTCAATCCACTTTCAATGCACTTTGCGGCTGGATTTTACTGTGTGGAATAGCAAAATCCACTTGCAAACAATTGTGAAAGTGGATTGAATGTGGATTATTCTACATGTGCGGAAGGGGCCTTATTTAGACAAGTGGGAAGAGAGGAGAGTGCAGCTGTTCAGGAGTGAGGCACAGACACTCTATTTATCAATTAAAACACCGATAACCTGCCTTTCCTCATGATTTAAAGCTGCTTACTCTTGAAATCCTATCATGAACACGATCAGCCAGGGGCTGAGGAAATGAAATACGCACGATTGCGTTTCGGTAGGTCTCTATAACAAGTAATTGTCAAACCCGAATGTTTGAATTGTCCCAGATTAAAAGTTTCCTATCTAGTCTCATTACAAGGAATAAAATTCTGAGCGATTGTTCTGAGCTGGAAAACATTTCTTGATTCAGGCTGGTTCTAAACCCTACATTTCAACAGAAGTGGGTCAAGTCTCCAGGATATAGTAATTCTAGATAATGCTTGGAAGCACCTCTTTTCTTACGGTTTTCAAAGAAAACGTTAGGGAAATGGTTCACCAGTAGCACTGGAAAAACCACCTCCCCCCCCCCCCCCCACACACAAACTAGCTAAGATTTACGAATCAGCCACAGGCCACGGCTGACGCTATAACCCCCCCCTTTCTCCCCTCAAAATTCTGATTTCATCCATATGGGGTGATGGTGGCGTCCACAAGCAAAAGGGTTTGAGGGCAAGGTCATAACAATGATAAAATTTGGACTTTAAAACAGAATTGATCTTCCACTAAAGCTCTAGCTGCTGCTTCTGAATTCTATGTCAATAGAGTCAAGAAAACTTCAGGTGATCCTCTTAAATATAATTACGTTATCTCATCTGATGCTCACAAGATACTGGAAAAAGTACCAGATACTGAATGTGTAGTTTATGGGCTGTTTCCGCACGGCCACGCTGGGGGTGAGTCGGCATATACAACGCCGACGCACACACACACCCCCGGGACTGTTCGCTTGCTGAAGCAGCGGTCCCGGTAGGGCAGGGGAAGAGCGGCGCAGCGCCTGCGCCTATCGCTTAAAACAAGCGTTCCTTCCCTGCACGACCTTCCGACAAATGTTAAGCCCATGCCGGGGGGGACACGCCCCCCCTGCCCTGCACAACTGCTCTGGAGTCGCAGGACAGGGGGGCGTGTCCCCAGGCCTGGGCGATGCGCCAGAAGGTTGCAGGGAAGGTACGTCGTTCGGGAATGGGGGGGATGGCGCCTTCCAGCCGCTGTTTCCAGAAAGCCTTGCTCAGGGAGCGAGGTTGGGAAACAGCGGCTTCACGCCGCTGGGGGGGAGCAAGGGTGGCGCTGCTGCGATGCAGCTGCACCCCCCATGCGAACAGCTCCCTATGGACGGTGTTTTTGCCATCCCTAGGGCGCTGCTATTGGCCCGTGCGGAAAGGGCCATGGGCAGGGAAATAAAGGAGCTGTCACTGATGATTAAATTGTTTACAGCGTGCTGAAAATATAAAGGATATCAGACAATTGTGGATTATAATCAGTGGTGGGATAAGAACATAAGAACATAAGAACTAGCCTGCTGGATCAGACCAGAGTCCATCTAGTCCAGCACTCTGCTACTCGCAGTGGCCCACAAGGTGCCTTTGGGAGCTCACATGCAGGATGTGAAAGCAATGGCCTTCTGCTGCTGCTGCTGCTCCTGAGCACCAGGTCTGCTAAGGCATTTGCAATCAAGGAGGATCAAGATTGGTAGCCATAGATCGACTTCTCCTCCATAAATCTGTCCAAGCCCTTTTTGAAGCTATCCAGGTTAGTAGCCATCACCACCTCCTGTGGCAGCATATTCCAAACACCAATCACACGTTGTGTGAAGAAGTGTTTCCTTTTATTAGTCCTAATTCTTCCCCCCAGCATTTTCAATGAATGCCCCCTGGTTCCTAGTATTGTGAGAAAGAGAAAAATTTCATCTCTGTCAACATTTTCTACCCCATGCATAATTTTATAGACTTCAATCATATCCCCCCTCAGACGTCTCCTCTCCAAACTAAAGAGTCCCAAACGCTGCAGCCTCTCCTCATAAGGAAGGTGCTCCAGTCCCTCAATCACCCTGTTGTCCTTCTCTGCACTTTTTCTATCTCTTCAATATCCTTTTTGAGATGTGGTGACCACAACTGAACACAGTACTCCAAGTGCGGTCGCACCACGGCTTTATATAAGGGCATGACAATCCTTGCAGTTTTATGATCAACTCCTTTCCTAATTATCCCCAGCATAGAGTTTGCCTTTTTCACAGCTGCCATGCATTGAGTTGACATTCCTATGGAACTATCAACTAAGACGCCCAAATCCCTTTCCTGGTCTGATAGCACTGACCCCTGTAGCGTGTATGTGAAGTTTGGATTTTTTGCCCCTATGTGCATCACTTTTACATTTTGCTACATTGAACTGCATTTGCCATTTCTTAGCCCACTCACCTAATTTATCAAGGTCTGCTTGGAGCTCTTTCTCACAGCATGATCCCTTTGCGGTTCTCACCACCCTACATAATTTGGTATCATCTGCAAACTTGGCCACCACGCTACCCACTCCTACTTCCAGGTCATTTATGAATGAGTTAAAGAGCACTGGTCCCAAAACGGATCCTTGGGGAACACCACTCCTTACATCTCTCCATTGTGAGAACTTCCCATTTATACCCACCCTTTGTTTCCTGTTCCTCAACCAGTTTTTAATCCATAGGAGGACTTCCCCTCTTATTTCTTCATTGCTGAGTTTTCTCAACAGTCTCTGGTGAGGAACTTTGTCAAAAGCCTTTTGGAAATCCAAGTAGACAATGTCCACTGGTTCCCCCCTTATCCACATGCCTGTTTACACCCTCAAAGAACTCTAGTAAGTTTGTAAGACAGGACTTGCCTCTGCAAAGCCATTATGCTGACTCCTTTCTCAGCAGGTCTTGCTTTTCTACATGTTTAATAATTCTATCTTTAATGATAGATTCTACTAATTTACGAGGAACAGATGTCAAACTGACTGGACTGTAATTTCCTGGGTCCCCCCCCCCCAGACCTCTTTCTTAAAGATTGGTGTGATGACATTGGCCATCTTCCAGTTCTGTCAGGGATGGAGGCAGATTTCAGGGATAAGTTGCATATTAATGTATTGAGAACATCAGCAATTTCATGTTTGAGCTCTTTAAGAACTCTTGGATGAATGCAATCTTGGGGCTATAGGGATTTGGTAGCATTTAGTTTTATCAATGGCTGCCAGAACTTCTTCCCTTTGTCTACCACTATTTTCACTGCTAGTTCCTCGGATTCACCTCCTAAGAAGCTTGGTCTAGGTGCAGGAATTTTCCTCACCTCCTCTTGGGTGAAGACAGATGCAAAAGAAATTCATTCAGCTTCTTTGCAATCTCCTGTCATCTTTTAGCACACCTTTTGTTCCTTCCATCATCTAACGGGCCTACCGGCTTCCCTACCTGGCTTCCCTTGCTTTGATGTATTTGAAAGAAGAACTGTTTGTTGCTGAAGTCTTGATGTTCTACTCAGCCATGCGTTCCTCATAATCCTTTTTTTTTGCTTCCCCTTACAGCTAACTTTGCTTCTCTTCTTTGCCACCATTTTGTGTTCTCTCTGGTATTCTTTCATCAGTTAAGTTTGGACTTCCATTTTCTAAAAAAGACATCTTTTTTTTCCTAATAATTTCCTCAACTCTCCCTTTGTTAACCATGGTGGCTTTCTTTTGGACTGGGTGCTGCCTTTTTCCTAACCCAAGCTTGGAACACATTCCAGCTGAGCTTTTAAGACTGTGTTTTTAAATAACCTCCAAGCATCTTGGACATTTTGACTCTCTTGGATTTTCCCTTTCAGCTTCCTGTGCACTATCCCCTCATCTTTGAGAAATGTCCCTTTCTGAAGGCGAATGTAACTACGTGGGTAGTTGTCACTTGTTGGCATGCAACGATGCTGAATCTGACAGCATTGTGGTCGCTGTTCCCCTATCGGCTCAACAACACTGACTTCCTCACGCATCTTCCAGGTCCTGGGTCCCACATAGAATTAGATCTAGGATCACATCTCCCCTGGTTAGTTCTACAACCATCCGCTCTAAGCCACAGTCATTTAGCATATCCAGGAATGTTCTCTCCTTACTATGACCTGAACATGCATTTTTCCAGTTTATATGGGGATAGTTAAAATCGCCCATTACTACAACATTTTTGTTTTTGTTGGCCTCTCTAATTTCTTTTTCCATCTCAGAATCCTCTTGTGCACTTTGGTCAGGGGGACGATAATATATTCCTAATGTTAAACTATGCTTCACCCCTGGTATTGATTTATCAGCAGAGTTTAAAGTGGAGTCACTCTGGTAAGATGAGAAGATTTAGTAGTCTTCTTGCACTCACTGTAGCCTCCTACCACACTTGGAAAAGAATACTCTCCATGCAAGATGTTCTTTCCATAGAAAGGCTTTTACTTTTGCAGTTGCAAGGTTACACAAGTTTATTCTATACAAGACTATAATACTATACAGAACTCTTCAGCTAGAACAAAGTTCAACACACACAGAACTCAACTCAGTCTCTATCTCTATCTGAGCATAGCATATACAATACATACATCCAACTGGATACTTTTCCCCGCCCAGACCACAGCCTCTCATTGGTCTAGAGTCACAGTTGAACTAACCAATCGTGTTAAAGGTTAACTGCTCCTTCACCCTAGAGTCTGACTGTCTCCGGCCTTTGCTGTTGGCAAACTTCTGCTAACTTAGAAGATGACCTTTTTGTGAAACTTTATCTCTTTTTTATATATCATGACAGGATTAAAATAATTTAGCAACAGGTTCCGGTGGTGGGATTCAAATAATTTAAGAACTGGTTGTTTACAAGCAACATTTTAACAACTGGTTCTGCCGAAGTGGTGCGAACCTGCTGAATCCCACCACTGACTATAATGATTAATTATTTAGACATAATTTCCTAAGTGTGAAAAAAAAAAGATTCAGTTATGAACATGCTGTATGTGGTAAGAAAATAAAAGACACTCTTTAAATCGGGGTCCCCAGTGTGTAACATGAAAATGAAGTCGCAATCAATATAAGACAGTGATGGCGAACCTTTTCGAAACTGAGTGCCCAAACTGCAACCCAAAACCCACTTATTTATCGCAAAGTGCCAACATGGCAATTTAACCTGAATACTGAGGTTTTAGTGTAGAAAAAATGGTTGGCTCCAAGACGTGCATTACTCAGGAGTAAGCTTGGTGATAGTCGGTGGCTTTGCTTTGAAGCAACCGTGCAACTCTTCCAACGGGTGAATCACAAACCTAGGAGGGTTTACTCAGAAGCAAGCCCCGCAACCAAGCTTACTCCCAGGTAAAGAATCGCGCTTTAGTTCTTTGCATGAAAATCAGGGGGGTGAACAGTGCTTCCCCAAAACTAGGTCTTAGGTTTAGTGCTAATAATCGAGCCCAGCGGCCCAGGCTAACCTAGATGTGTGGGGGGGGGGGGCACTCTGTTTGCATGTGCCCACAGAGAGGGCTCTGAGTGCCACCTCTGGCACCCGTGCCATAGGTTTGCCACCACTGATTTAGGAGATGCTGATGTTTGGCTACCCTACAGGCAACGCAGAACTGGTTTCCTTATTTATTTACCTTATTTGTCCCTAAAGCTTATATCGTTCCCTTTCCCTTCATTTTATCCTCACAACAACCCTGCCCTTTGCTGTGGTGTCAAGGCAGTTTGCAATGAAAACCATACAACAGCAAAATCACAGCAGTAAAATCACAATAAAACTCCATCCTAAAACCCCAAAAGTAATCTAAAATCTCCAGCTCCCATCTCGCCCCCCAAAAAGGGAAGGGGGTACAGACACCTTGGGGACCCTCTCCACATGTGGGGAGTCAGCCAAATGTCCAGGTAGCGAGGATGGAATTTGCCAAGGGCCGAATTGCAAGAGAGTAGGTGCCCGGAGGGAGCGCCCCCCCACCACACTGTAGAGACTACATTACAGCATCAGTCCTTCCTTTGATGATTTGGCTATTGTTGCCCACTGTTTTCTCAATGTCCTTTCGGGGAAGGCCTCCTCAGCTACGTCATCAGATTGGCTGCAGAAATGTTCAATCACCGCTTTTCTTGGTCTTAACCAATGGATTTCCCTGCTTGTGCCATTGCTAACTTCAGTGTTGGCAGAAAGGCCTTTGATCGAGTGCTTGCTAAGATGCCGTCCCATTTTGGGTCAGCAGTGCAGGAAAGGAATCGAGAAAGCTGTCAGCAAGTCAGCATTTCTGTCAAGCAAGGTAAGGAATGGCTAGCTAGATATGTACTGTTATTTGGCACCAAGCTGCCAAAGCTGGTGGGGAACTCAGTCCTTAAAGTGGAACAGAGACAGAGGTGGGATCCAGCAGGTTCTCACAGATTCCTGAGAGTAGGTTACCAATTATTTGTGTGTGCCAAGAGGGGGTTACTAATTGGTGATTTTGCCACGTGATTTTTGCCTTAGTTACGCCCCTCCTCTCAGCAGTAGCTCACAGAACTTGAAGGAGTCTAGCAGGAGGTGCACCGGCGTGCGTGGCAGCCTGCGCCTGCGTGCATTCGTTTCCTGCCCAAGGACCGGCACAGCGGCTGCGTCCTTGCCACAGCCCCACCCAGGAATGCCCCGCCCCCGGAATGCCCAACCATGCCCCCATTGTGCCCCGCCCAGCCCCATTGGCGCTACGCCACAGTTTGAATCTCACCACCATGGGAACCTGTTACTAAAAGTTTTGGATCCCACCACTGACCAGAGATGATTCCTGAAATTCCACCACTCCAAAGCAACTCACGGTATTTGCCTCATCTCACACAGTAGAAAGCACAGGACTTTTTTAAGTTGACATTTAAAAAATAAATTTGATAATAGCTCACAACTCAGTCAATAAACGGTTATTACTTTAATACTGGTCAATTTACTATATAGATCAGCTAGTCCAGGGGTCTGCAACCTGCGGCTCTCCAGATGTTCATGAACTACAATTCCCCTCACCCCCTGCCAGCATGACCATGCTGGCAGGGGCTGATGGGAATTGTAGTTTATCAACATCTGGAGAGCTGCAGGTTGCAAACCCCTGGACTAGTCTAAAACCTTGCCTCAACACGTTTTCATGGCTTCATGAAACAAATCCAGTTCACCAGATAAGAGTTCACCGCTCACGTGAAGGAGCGGGGAATCAAACCCGATTCTCCAGATTAGAGTTCATTGCTCTGAACCACTGCACGAAGCAGGCTCTCTTGTTTTAAGTGGGATTCTGGAAATGAAAGCAGTTGAGAAATTTACTTTGCTTGCTCGGCAAACCAGGCTGTTTTAGGCAAAATAACACACAACGCAACTTCGGATTTTGTACCGTATCCCTGCAGTAAAACGTGTATGGAGATCATTTCTTTTGTCCCACAGTGAATATGTGCCCAACAGCTTGACAACGTGTTGGGGGAAACCCGCAGAGCTTTGAACACACGCGCATGTGTTTTCAATAACTGTATGGGGGCCCTGACCTCTTCATGAAATGAACTGCTAAAGCTAATTAGGATGATTGCATCTGAGACTTTGCTGAGGTCTAATTAAGAAAGGACATTTCGAGTGGAAATTTGCAAAAGGAATAACAACACCTCTTTGCCGCCCTGCGAGTAGTCTCGTATATGACAGGTATTTTGCAGGAACCCATTCTCAGTTGATGAAGACACTTTTTGATCAAGGGACACTTTTGTTATTATAACAGCACTTAGGGCAGTGGTGGCGAACCTTTGGCACTCCAGATGTTATGGACTACAATTCCCATCAGCCCCTACAATTGGCCATGCTGGCAGGGGCTGATGGGAATTGTAGTCCATAACATCTGGAGTGCCAAAGGTTCACCACCACGGACTTAGGGTTTTCTGATTGTTTTTTTGCCTTTTCCAGGGAGTTTTGGGTTGAAAACCCATTAATTTGGGGTAAAAGCCGCTTGAAATAACTTCCTTCCATGACAACTCACCCTTTAGCCCACAGGGAATTCTTTGCATTTCCCCACTTGTGCCATTGTTAAAGATGTTGCTGATGCATGGGAATACACAAAGCTACCTTGATTTGATCCTTGGCGTGACAAGGGATTTACCTAATCTCACGGGAAGTGGCTCTCTAGGGCCGCGGTTCTGAACCTGTGGATCGGGACCCCTTTGGGGGTCGAACGACCCTTTCACAGGGGTTGCCTAAGACTCTGCATCAGTGTTCTCCATCTGTAAAATGGATCAGTGTTAGGGTTGGGGGTCACCACAACATGAGGAACTGTATTAAAGGGTCGCGGCATTAGGAAGGTTGAGAACCACTGCTCTCGGGTTTAAGGCAGAGGTCCAGAGGAAGAAGAGTTGGTTTTTATACTTTGCTTTTCTGTACCGTTAAGGAGTCTCAAAGTGGCTTACAAACTCCTTTCCTCTCCCCACAACATGCACCTTGTGAGGTAGGTGGGGCTGAGAAAGTTCTGAGAGAACTGTGACTGGCCCATAGTCACCCAGCAGGCTTCTTGTGTAGAAGTGGGGAAAGATAAGAGTCCACCGCTCACCAGATAAGAGTCCACCACTTAACGTGGAGGAGTGGGGAATCAAACCCAGTTTTTCAGATTAAAGTCTGCTGCTCTTGACCGTTACACCACACTGGCTCTCTACACATCTACTGTGTGTGCAAAGTGCCATCAAGTTGCAGTTGATTTATGGTGACCCTGGAGGATTTTCTAGGCAAGAGACACTAATAGAGGTGGTTTGCCATTACCTGCCTCTTCTCAGCGACTCTAACTTGGCCGTCTCCCATCCAAGTATGTCTGACGGAGGAGGAGAGGAGGAGGAGGAGGAGGATTTATATCCCCCCTTTCTCTCCTGTAAGGAGGCTCAACTCAAAGGGGCTTACATTCTCCTTTCCCTCCCGGCCCCCCACAACAAACACCCTGTGAAATAGATGGGGTTGAAAGAGCTCTGAAAAACTGTGACTAGCTCAAGGTCACCCAGCTGGCCTGTGATGGAGGACACAAGCTAATCTACTTCACCAGATAAGCCCCCACAGCTCAAGTGGCAGAGCGGGGAATCAAACCCGGTTCTCCAGATTAGAGTGCACCTGCTCTTAACCACTACGCCTCTGCTGCTCCTGTCACATTTTAGCTTCCAAGATGTGACAAAAATCAGGTTAGTTCAGATTACCCAGATCAAGGTATTGGGCACCATATCTCCTTTTGAGTAAAGGAACAATATCTCCCATCCAAGTACTAACTATGGCTGACCCTGAAGAAGAAGGACGAGGAGGAGGAGTAGGAGGAGGAGTTTGGATTTATATCCCCTCTTTCTCTCCTGTAAGGAGGCTCAACTCAAAGGGGCTTACAATCTCCTTTCCCTCCTGCCCCCCACAACAAACACCCTGTGAGGTAGGTGGAGTTGAAAGAGCTGTGAAAAATTGTGACTAGCTCAAGGTCACCCAGATGGCATGTGCTGGAGGGCCCAAGCTAATCTAGTTCACCAGATAAGCCCCCACAGCTCAAGTGGCAGAGCGGGGAATCAAACCCGGTTCTCCAGATTAGAGGGCACCTGCTCTTAACCACTACGCCTCCGCTGCTCCTGTCAGATCTTAGCTTCCAAGATGTGACAAAACCAGGCTAGACTGGACCTACCTGCTCCTTTTTACTGGAGGCGCCAGAGATTGAACCCTGGACTTTCTGTACGCCAAGCCAGACGCCGCTCAAAACTGTGCTTGGCCATGTTCCTTAAACCCAGATTTATTACAAATGTGACAGAGAGCAGACCGGCCCTTTGACAGGAGATGGATGGTGCTTAGCAGCCCCCAGGCATAAGCAGAGCCAAGCCCCAGTCGCTGTGCCATCGCTGCAGACGTCGCTCGGCTCGGATTCTCAGCGTTAGGAGCAGCAGTCGCGTAGTGGCTAAGAGCAGTGGCTAAGAGCAGGTGCGCTCTGATCTGGAGGAACTAGGTTTGATTCCCGGCTCTGCCACTTGAGCTGTGGAGGCTTATCTGGGGAATTCAGATCAGCCTGTACACTCCCACACACGCTAGCTGGGTGACCTTGGGCTAGTCACAGCTTCTCGGAGCTCTCTCAGCCCCACCCACCTCACAGGGTGTTTGTTGTGAGGGGGGAAGGGCAAGGAGATTGTAAGCCCCTTTGAGTCTCCTGCAGGAGAGAAAGGGGGGATATAAATCCAAACTCTTCTTCTTCTGCTGCTGACCAGCTGCTTCTTCCCGTGCCCCCATTGTTGGGGGTCTTTGATGCAGCTTTCTGACTCCAAATGGAGTGGCCCTTGGAGTTAGTAGGAGCTGCTCAGCCTGGCTCGTCCGTGGTTCCTTGGAACTTCCCGGTCTGCCCTTCAGGAGAGCTTAGCCGTTACCCAAACAGCTCCCCTACTCATCGTTTTAAAGAGATTATTTCCCATCTGTTCTCACGTCTGGGCAGGCTTTCTGGTAGGTACCTGTGTATGGGATTGGGCAGAAAATGTGGCACCAAGTCAGAAGGAATGGAGATTGAATGGAGGCTTATCTCTCTGCTGAGCCACCTGACCACAGTGTGATCTCTTTGGGGTGATCAGGAAAGCATGTAGGTTGTTTGCATTTCAGTCCAAAAAGATCTGACATCAGAGGGAGCGCTCCCATCTACACCCACCAGGAGATGACCAAAGATGGATGCATTCTGACTCAATAGGGCGTTGGGGGTTTTCCGGGTTGTATGGCAGTAGCATCCAGTAGTGGGATCCTCTGAAGATGCCCGCCACAGATGCAGGAATTACATCAGGAGAAAATACTACTGAAACACGGCCATACGACCCGGAAAACCCACAACACCCTAGTGATTCCGGCCATGAAGAAGAAGACGAAGAAGAAGAGTTTGGATTTATATCCCACTTTTCTCTCCTGCAGGAGACTCAAAGGGGCTTACAATCTCCTTGCCCTTCCCCCCTCACAACAAAACACCCTGTGAGGTAGGTGGGGCTGAGAGAGCTCCGAGAAGCTGTGACTAGCCCAAGGTCACCCAGCTGGCGTGTGTGGGAGTGTACAGGCTAATCTGAATTCCCCAGATAAGCCTTCACAGCTCAGGCGGCAGAGCTGGGAATCAAACCCGGTTCCTCCAGTTTAGATACACGAGCTCTTAACCTCCTACGCCACTGCTGCCTTCGACAATACATTCTGGCTCAACTTGGACACATACGCCCTTCTCATTTTTTTTTGTTTGTTTGTTTCTGTATATTGTCATGATGAAATGGTTTTTTTATTGTATTGTTTCTGGAGGATGTTGGTCGTTTGTTTCTTGTAAGCATTTGTATACCATTTATCTGCCCCTCACATCATTTATACACATAATGTATAGTGTCAGTTTATGGATATACAGATAATGTTGTAAAACCCACACATTTTATGGGGGAAATTTGGCATAAGGTGGCAGAGCATGGCACAAAACCCAAGACTCGTAAGTTTGATTGGCCCAGGCAGAAATAATGTTGAATGGGGACATTTAAATCAGACCAGCAAAATTACAAGCTTCAACAGCAACCCTAATACTACAAGTCTTTCAGTATTTATTTTTCACCGTCAGTTCGCTTCCAGGAGAGAGGCAAATAGTTTAAAAGTACGTAAGCATCGTCAAAGATAAATAAATATTCTGATGCAAAATTGATATGAGCAGTCACTATCTCCCAAAAAGGCCAAATAACTGGAGAGGCCCAAAGCATACCACCTTGGCAATGAGATCATTTATTTAGTCATTTACCCCATTTATTTAATCCTTTACTCAAAAGGAGATATGGTGCCCAATGCCCTGGTCTGGGTAGTCGGAACTGGTCAGATCTTAGAAGCTAAGGAGGATCCGCCCTGGTTAGCATTTGGATGGGGGACCAAGATGGGACTCCAGAGTCACTCAACAGAGGTGATCCGTGGTGAACCACCTCTTTTTGTCTCTCTCTTGAAGAAGAGTTTGGATTTACCCTGTTTCCCTGAATATAAGACATCCCCTGAAAATAAGACGTACTAGAGCTTTGGTGGCGAACCTTTGGCACTCCAGATGTTATGGACTACAATTCCCATCAGCCCCTGCCAGCACGGCCAATTGGTTCGCCACCACTGTACTAGAGGTTTTGCTGAAGTGCGAAATAGAAGGCATTCCCTGAAAGTAAGACGTAGCAAAGTTTTTGTTTGGAAGCAGGCCTGATGAACAGAACACAGAAAAACAAGACATCCCCTGAAAATCAGGCATAGTGCATCTTTCGGAGCAAAAATAAGACACTGTCTTATTTTCGGGGAAACACGGTATTCCCTGCTTTTCTCAACCGTAAGGAGTCTGAAAATGGCTTACGAACTCCTTCCCTTCCACTCCCCACAACAGACACCTTGTAAGGTTAAGAACATAAGGAAGAGCCTGCTGGATCAGACCAGAGTCCATCTAGTCCACCACTCTGCTACTCGCAGTGGCCCACCAGATACCGTATATACTCGTGTATAAGTTGCCCCGAGTGTAAGTCGAGGCACCTAATTTTACCACAAAAAAACTGGGAAAACGTATTGACTCGTGTATAAGTCGAGGGTGGGAAATGCAGCAGCCAGCGGCACAGAGCAGGGCACCTCCGCCATTCCCCCTCTGCCCCAGGGAGAAGGCAGCCGCTCATGTAGAGGACCCGCTCATGTTGGGCCTTTCCCCACTCGAAGCAATCCCCCCTATGCCACGCGCTGCTCTCAGCGCGTGGCATCCCTGATGCGTGCCTGGGCGTCCCCACGATCCCGCGCTCTACGCAGGGTCATCAACAGGCGCCATTTTCTCCAGCGCCAGAAATGCTGCGCGCTGAGGGGGTGTGACCGCGGCAGCGTCGGGGCGGCTTCGCTGTGGCCGCCCCTGTTGTGGGGAGCGCCCAAGGACCCCGCGCTACTTGAAGAGAGTAGCGCGGGGCTTAAGGTAAGTGGGGAAAGGCCCCTAGAGGAGCAGGGGAACAAATCCAGTTCACCCGATAAAAGTCCACTGCTCACGTGGAGGAATGGAGCATCAAATCTGGTTCTCCAGATTAGAGTCCACCACTCATAACTACTACACCCCGCAGGCTTTCTTGCTTTGAAAACCCTGCGGGGTCACCGTAAGCCTTGATAGCACTGCATACCCACAAACGCACACGTGATGCCCCATATATCCTAAATAGAATATTTTCGCTGAATAAGTTGCAGCTGGAGATCTGTAGAAACAAGAGCCGGAAAATGTAGTCCACGAGCTACCTCCCGTGATCTTAGGTCTCAAGTAAAATCAAGAACTGCTAAAGAAACTCCAAAAGGTTTTTCAAGGCTACAGGCAAGCAGTTCTGTCTGGATGAGGAGGAGAAGAAGAATCTAATTTCTCCCATAATTACAAAGCTCAACCCAAGTGCTTTTCTTCGACAGATATATCTATTGTACACATTGAACATGATGATTATAGTCTCCATTGTGTAGACAAGGACAAGAGGTTGACTGAAAAGAACGTTATTGCCCTTGGTTTCATGGAGGCGTTGCGTGGGAAAGGTGGGGAGGGACATGCAGAACTAGGCCAGAACGAAGAGCGCTGGATGTTGAATAGCAAACCGGTTTGATTCCTGCCAGAGCTATAGATGCTCAGGGTGGTCACAGCTGAGATCTTGCCTAAAGCAGCAGTGGCGTAGGAGGTTAAGAGCTCGTGTATCTAATCTGGAGGAACCAGGTTTGATTCCCAGCTCTGCCGCCTGAGCTGTGGAGGCTTATCTGGGGAATTCAGATTAGCCTGTACACTCCCTCACACGCCAGCTGGGTGACCTTGGGCTAGTCACAGCTTCTCGGAGCTCTTTCCGCCCCACCTACCTCACAGGGTGTTTGTTGTGAGGGGGGCAGGGCAAGGAGATTGTAAGCCCCTTTGAGTCTCCTGCAGGAGAGAAAGGGGGAATATAAATCCAAACTCCTCCTCCTCCTCCTCCTCCTCCTCCTCCTCCTCCTCCTCTTCTTCTTCTTCTTCTTCTTCTTCTTCTTCTTCTTCTTCTTCTTCTTCTTCTTCTTCTTCTTCTTCTAGATACGCATGACGGGTGTATGAAGTTATTTATGTTTCTCCCCAATGGGATTCCCTCGTTCTCCTCTGTGGCATTTTACCATCACAATAACCCCATGAGGTAGATTAGACGGACAGAATGTGAAAGGGCAAAGGTCACCCAGCATCCTGTGGCCGAATGAAGATTTGAATCTGAGACTCCCTGATCCTTTCTCACACTTTTGTGGTGGTTAGAGATGGGAAGAAGACCTAAGTGTTAGCGTTTGGGACTGTATCACTTCAGAGATGTGTCTGACATTTCAAATGTTCTCCACGAGGCCAGAGGGGAGAGGAGGAGGATGTTGCAGAGAGAAAAATGGGGCATCAATGAAGTAAATTGAAGAAATAAAGAGTGAAGCTAGAAACTCTTTTCCTGTGGTGATTTTTTTTGTTTTAATCATGCCAAGGAGTCACATGGGAAAGTACAGTGGAACCTTGTTTTTTGTTGGTAATCCGTCCGAAAAGAATCGATGAAAACCGAAACCGATGAAAACCGAGGCAAACTTTTCCGTAGGAATCAATGGAAATCCAATTAATCCGTTCTTGGCACTCCAAAAACATACCAAAAACACATTGTTTTTGTGAATAAACATAGAGTTTAATGCTGAAAACAGTAACCAACAATAACACTAGGACCAGCTTCAGAGCCAGTGGACCAATGTCGCACCAGACAGCTGTCCAAAGAGGTCTGTTTCTGACGCCTCTTTAAGATTTGTCTGAAATGGGGCAAGACATTGTCATTAAACAAGTTGCAGACACGGCCTGCAACAGCTTTGTCCGGGTGATTTTTCTCCACAAACCGCTGCACCTTACTGCAAATCGATGAAAACCGAGGCAAATCAATGAAAACCGAGACAAATTTTTCACTAATAAAATCAATGAAAACCGAAACCGATGAAAACCGAAGACAATGAAAACCGAGGTTCCACTGTATTAAAAATGTGGCTGTCTGTGACTGTATTTAGAAATGGGGCAGCCCGTTGTGTGTAGGCCGATGGGGCTAACATGCGCAGCGTAGTGAAATGGTAGCTTTCTGATTTGTAGAAGGAGCTTCTGTCTTCCTCCCTTTGCTGTAAGAAAAAAATTGTCCACTGGATCAAAAGGCCAAATAGCTCCTTTCTTGGACCTTCTCAGTTCAAGAGTAACAACAAGTTGGGGCGGGTGCTTCTGCAGGTGTGCATGTCACTTTCCTGACCTGGAACAACCCCATATGTGGGAATGGACTACAGCCTTCAAGTTGCATAGTGCTTTGTCATATGTTGGGTCCGTGGTCCTTTCCCTGTGAACTCTTGAAAGTGACCTCGGTAATGACCTCGGTAATGAAAATCCTCTCCAGCAGTTACCATCTCTTCCCCCACCCGTTCATAATCACTCCCATTCTGAGTAGACCATTTGATCTTGTGACAGGATTTTGTTTTGTGGCCTGCCAAGTAATGGAAGAAGAGAAGGGGAGTTTGAATTTTCTCAACTGTAAGGAGTCCCAGAACAGATTACAAACTCCATCCCTTGTGATGGGACCAATGGCGAAGCTTCAAGGGGACGGGGGGTGCACCATGCACCGGGCGCACACCTGGGGGCGCAGAAAATCGTCCCCAGGCCCCTCCCTTTTTCCCCGTCCCCTCCGTGGCACCCCCATGCCCCCCTCATGGCACCCCCCCCTGGCGCCCCCCTCCCCCCTTCCTACACTTACCTTAGTTCCTTTCCTTTTTGAGAACTTTTTCAGGCTGCAAAAGGCCTGCAAAAGGCCTGTAAAAACGGCCTGAGAAACTACAGTTCCCAGGAGACCTTGGGGCTCACAAGGTCTCCTGGGAAGTATAGTTCCTATCAGGCCGTTTATACTGAGAACAGGCCCTTTGCAGCCTGAAAAAGTTCTGAAAAAGGAAAGGAACTAAGGTAAGTGTGGGAAGGAGGGAAGGGGGCGCCGCATTGGGGGGGGTGCAGGAGGCGCCGCAGGGGGCAGAAAATATAGTATGCGCACCAGGCGCAGTTTGGTCCAGCTACACCTCTGGATGGGTCTGAGAGAGTTCTGAGAGAACTGTGTTCAGCCCAAGGTCACCCAACAGGCTTCATGTGGAAGAGCGAGGAAACAAATTCAGTTCACCAGATTAGAGTCCACCGCTCATGTGGAGGACTGGGGAATCGAACCCGGCTCTCCAGCTTGTAGTCCACCTGCTCTTAACCACTGCACTATGCTGATGATTTGGGAAGCTCTGCCTTCTGGCCTCCTTGGTAATTACTCCCACACCCTGTTGCCTCTCTTCTTTTTACACCTCCATTTATACTTGGCTGCCAGGTGGGGAGTCATACCTAATATATCTGAAGAAGGGCCACAAAACTTTTTTTAATCGCAAGATTTTGTTTCAGTTGCCCGTATAGCTCATTCCTCATTGCTAGGCTGCTATCAAAAGTCCAAACTCCATTGCAAATTTCCTCCTTCCCAGTATGTTAATCTTAGCACCCTCATATTCTAGAGCAGGATACGTAGTTCTGGAACTGCCCAGAATCAGGATCCTTTTCACCCCTTGGCAAACTGTGTGTTCTTATTGCCTTAAAATATTCTAACAGGTGGTTGTTTCCCTCCTTAGGTTTTTCCACCATGTTCGGAAAGAAAAAGAAAAAGCTTGAAATTTCCAGCCCATCCAATTTTGAACACAGGGTGCACACAGGGTTCGATCACCGAGAACAGAAATTCACTGGACTACCTCAGCAGTGGCACAGTTTGCTTGCAGACACGGCCAACCGGCCAAAGCCTATGGTGGACCCTTCATGCATCACGCCCATCCAGCTTGCACCTATGAAGGTATTTCTCTTGCCTTACTTATTCCTTCTCCCTTTGACAGGGGTTCTGCTTTTGCGCTCCGCTGAGCCAAGTTTGAAGCCCACCTTCAGTCCTAAGGAGCCTTTCTTGAGTTGCTCTAACATGGAAAGAACCACTTCAATGGGAGGGAGGTTCCTTGAAGGATTCTTGGATCCACCCCAGATGAGACTTCTTTTCTGCTGCCTCTGCTGAAATCCGTGAGACGGTTCACAGGCAAGAGCTGCAGATTTAACTTTGGAATTCAGCCCAGTGCCTTGAATAAGGTCATAGCACCCGCATGGTCCTAAGCAATGTTTCTTTGTAATTCAGCAGGATTGACCTCCACGCAAGGGTGCCATATCAATCTGGCAGATGCAATGTAGACACTGTAGTGCTGCTAGTCCAAACTGATGGTTATCCCAAACCCGCATTTTTCCCAATTCCATCCAGTGGACTTTGTTTCCGGCAGAAAAATTCTTAGCAGCTGGACAAGGGCCAGGGCTTTTACGGTCCTAGCCCCTACCTGGTGGAACATACTCCCTAAGGAGACCAGGGCCCTGCAGGACCTACAGAGTTTCCACAGGACCTGCAAAACGGACCTTTTCCACAGGCTTTTGGCCAGCCGGGGTGACCATCAGACCCACCTACCACCTAGGTCTCCCGTGGGCAGGAATGGGGTTGGATCAGTCGCCATCTGTGAATTTTAAATTGTTAGTTACATTCTGCAATTCTGTAAAATTTCAAATTGCTATCAGATTGTTGTACTGTTATTCAAAAAGGGTGACCACATGTCACCGGCTAATTACAGACCCATTTGTCTTTTATCTGTCTCCGGTAAACTTTATGCCAAACATCTGTTAAATAGGCTTTGAACATAGATCGATGAGGGAAAAATCATTCGCCCCGAGCAAATAGGGTTTTAAAAAGGCTGCTCTACGCTTGACCACTGTATGATTCTTAACCTCCTGTTATTAAAATACAAAAATATGGCGCGATCTAAGATCTTTGCTGCCTTTTTGGACCTGAAAAGTGCCTTTGACCCAGTTGTTAGCGAGTTGCTATGGCTTAAGCTAGCAGAGATGGGAATCGATCTTAGATTATTATTACTTATCAAATCTCTCTAATCAAACACAACCTGCCAGATAAAATGTACAAGCTCTGGAGACCTAACCCCAAGGATTTCCGTTGTGAAAGGTGTTAAGCAGGGCTGTGTATTGGCTCCAGTCTTGTTTAACTGTTATTATTTATACTTGATATGGCTGTACACCGCCCTTCGCGGGAGGGCGGTCTAAAAACGAAATCAATGAATGAACAGGTAACACAGGTAGATATTGAGATGCACATCCCGCTGAAAACATTTGTTTTCGTATTCAGATGCCCATAGTGGACAGCACCCCTGTGTATTCTGATACTCGCTGGATTTCCATCTTCTGTTCCTAAAAAGTAGGGCTATCAGAGACATTCTGAGAGCGTGTGCAGAGGAGGGTGACCAAAATGGTAAAAGGTCTGGAATTCTCTATGAGGAGAGACTTAGGTTGAATCCCCACTTGAAATTTGCACACAGATCCAAACCTGTTCATTGTGAAACCGTGTCCTCTTTCATCACCGGAGTTTCCTCCTCCCACCGCGAAAGCGAGCACACACAGCAGGACACACCCGGGTTGCAGAACTCTTAGCAATCCCCACTACCAGGAGAGCTCGCTTCACCGCTCTCCCCTGATTGGCTGGCATGCCTTGATGGGGCGGGACCTTTTCCCACTGCAGAAATGTACATTGTAGGGGCGTGATCAAAAAAAGCCAGCATGTAAAAGTTTAATGTTTAACTGTGCAAACAGTTAATGCGCTACTCCTATGTAAACCATTAATCGAGATTTAAGGTTACATCGTTTGACTGTTTAACGTTTAAGGCCCCCCCTTCTGCTATTGGCCAATCGCAGTAAGCCCGGAAACAAAACCAAACAAAGGCTGTGCACGCATCGCAGCACTGATTGGTTGCCCAAATTCTGTGTCACACTCCAGGGTTTCAACCCTCATCCCTCCCCTCGGATCAGCCCTGAACTGTGTTAATGGGGTCTATGCCACTTACAACCAGGTCCTGCCGGAACGCAGAAACAGCATCTGCCACACAAGCAATGGGGAGGTCGTCCCTCAAACCTGGTTAGTTTGTGTTCTGAAACCTGGCTAAGACGGTAGTGGGGATTCGACCTTAGGGAGCTGGGTATGTTCAATTTGGAGAAGAGAAGGTTAAGGGGTCGAAATATTTGAAGGGTGTCACATTGAAGAGAGAGCAAGCTTGTTTTCTGCTGCTCCGGAGCCGAGGTCACGGAGTGATGGATTCAAACGAGGGGAAAAGAGATTCCATTTAAACATTAGGAAGAACTTCCTGACGGTAAGGGCTGTTCGCCAGTGGAATACGCTGCCTCGTTGGCTAGCGGAGTCTCCCTTGGAGGCTTTTAAACAGAGCCTGGATGGCCATCTGTCAGGAGTGCTTTGACTGTATATTCCTACATGGCAGGGGGTTAGATTGAAGAAGAAGAAGAGTTTGGATTTATATCCCCCCTTTCTCTCCTGCAGGAGACTCAAAGGGGCTTACAATCTCCTTGCCCTTCCCCCCTCACAACAAACACCCTGTGAGGTAAGTGGGGCTGAGAGAGCTCCGAGAAGCTGTGACTAGCCCAAGGTCACCCAGCTGGCGTGTGCGGGAGTGCACAGCTAATCTGAATTCCCCAGATAAGCCTCCACAGCTCAGGTGGCAGAGCTGGGAATCAAACCCGGGTCCTCCAGATTAGATACACGAGCTCTTAACCTCCTACGCCACTGCTGCTCCTTGGATGACCCTTGTGGTCTCTTCCAACTCTATGATTCCATGAGTTTCCGTAGATGTCCAAGACTAAGGAGTGGGAAAGTGACAAATTCACACATTCCCGCCGCCATAGAAATATGTTTGTGATCAGTGGCGCTAGGACAATTTATGTCTATGACTGTTGCTCGCAGCACGTCATTTTAATGCTTCTTTAAAAGAGTCTGCAATACATCTTCGTGGACATAAAACTGTCAACAGTATTCATCCCAGTCACAACCAGATGATGTATATAATACGCGTTACGAAGCTGTGGATCTTGGAGCGAACGGCGACGAATAGGCGAGCAGTCGGGAAGTACCAGGAACAAAATGAACTCCTGTTAGAGAAAACAACATTATAATTTTAATGCTTCATTAAAACAGCCTAAAATAGATCTTTGCGTGCATAAAAGTGTCAACACTACAGAAGACTTACTTTGGCACCTGTCAAGGCTACGTTCAGTCACTGTGGCTTTTCTCTGTGCGCATCTAAGTTTATCTTTTCTGCCTCTACAGAATTCCCAGCTCTAGCGATGAAGAATCACAGAATATCCAGGCTGTAAATTCTGCTTAGCAGATACTAGTGTATTTATTTAACCTAAATTCTTAGGCAGCCATATTTAGGTGAGCGGTGAGCAGTGACGGCTATTCACTCCCATGCCGTGAATGTGCTATCATTTTTAAAAAGGCAATGAGTTAAATACTAGCTCATACTTATACAAATCTCTGAGTGTGACATCTGGTGAATAATTGTGTGATTTCAGAATGTGGAAGGAGGCAATCTAGAGCCAATCAATAGCCTTTTAACCAGGTCAAGCCCCGGATCTGTAACTCAAATCAGACTGTGTAGCTTGAAGGTTTAGAAGTCTTTATTGGCTGACATCAGTTGGCAAGAGGGGAAAAACCAATTCTGGCTGTATAAGCAAGCACCCCCAATATATTCACCCTAGTTCTCCTCCCCCATCCCTTAGCCCAAACTCTATCCCATACTACAGAAAGCACCGAGGAAAAGAATGCAAAACAACTCAAGATCAGAGAACTGAGATAAAGGCCCCTGGTGCCTGTGCTTGGTTGCCTAGGCCAGTGGTTCTCAACCTGGGGGTCGGGACCCCTTTGGGGGTCGAACGACCCTTTCACGGGGTCGCCTAAGACTCTCTGCATCAGTGTTCTCCATCTGTAAAATGGATCAATATTAGGGTTGAGGGCAGTGGTGGGATCCAAAATTTTTAGTAACAGGTTCCCATGGTGGTGGGATTCAAACTGTGGCGTAGCGCCAATGGGGCTGGGCGGGGCATGACGGGGGCATGGCCGGGCATTCTGGGGGCGGGGCATTGCTGGGCAGGGCTGTGGCAAGGACACAGCCACTACACCGGTCCTTGGGCGGAAAACTAATGCACGCAGGCGCAGGCTGCCACGCACGCCGGTGCACCTCCTGCTAGACTGCTTCCAGTTCTGTGCGCTACTGCTGAGAGGAGGGGCATAACTAAGGCAAAAATCACGTGGCAGATCACCAATTAGTAACCCCCTCTCAGCACACACAAATAATTAGTAACCTACTCTCAGGAACCTGTGAGAACCTGCTGGATCCCACCTCTGGTTGGGGGTCACCACAACATGAGGAACTGTATCAAAGGGTCACGGCATTAGGACAGTTGAGAACCACTGGTCTTGGCAAAGTGAAAGTAACTGTCCACCAACCCCACCCCCTCCAGGTGCTCCCACCTGACAACCATGTATCATATGCTGGTGGTAACGAGTCTTAATTTTATTGGGGACAGAAGGGAAGTGACATTGTTAAATCTGCTAAACAGTCCACAGATACCAGGTGAAGAATTGGCCATGTATCTCCTCCCACCACACGACATTAACCAAGAAACACATGAAGCTGCTTTATACTGAGTCAGACCGTTGGTTTTTCAAGATCAGGATTGCCTGCTCTGGCGGGCAGCAGCTTTCTGGGCAAAGGCCTTTTACTCCAGTTATTTCCTAGAGCATTTAAGCCGAGGTGCTGAGGGTTGAGCCTGTGACCTTCCGCGCGCAAAGCAGAGGTTCCACCTCTGAGCCGCTGCCCCGCCCCAACAATTGAAAGGGGAGCAGTGCTTAGTGACTCTTGGGTCCAGATGTGATTGGCAACAGCAGCCCCCGTTTCTCCGTGCCTCAGGCCTTTTCATTGGGATGGCACGATTTGCAAGCAACCATTTCTGGTTTCCCACTGAGTGGTAAATACGGTTGAAAGAAGCTGTCCTTCGCATCCAGTAGATTCGGGCTTTTTGCACACAGCCCCGGACTTGCTCAGTGAAGGAATCAAGACTTTGAAAACAGAATTCGTGTTTATTGATGGCAAGCATAGGGCTTAGATGGTCAGAATTAGATTGTTCGCTTTGGCCCCTTCCGCACACGCAAAATAATGCATTTTCAAACCACTTTCACAACTGTTTGCAAGTGGATTTTGCTATTCCGCACAGCTTCAAAGAGCACTGAAAGCAGTTTGAAAGTGCATTATTCTGCATGTGTGGAATGAGCCATTGAGTACATGAAAACAGGCAAAGCATTATATCCCCCAGTACGGATTCATCAGGCATACCCCCTTCTCCTGAAGAGGAAAGGTACACACACACCACACACCCCCTTTCTTTCCTTGGAGGAGGGAAGGCTGTTGCACATACATTTCACAGACGGTGAGAACTGGGATGAAAAGATTGCAGCTTCTACCCCTCCCCGCTGCAGCTGCGGAGATCAGGTATACCAGTACAGGGAAACATACCCAGACCTGTTGAAGCAGGAAGCATTCAGTAGACAGAAATATGGCAGGACCCAGGCTAAGACACGACATACAAATCACTCAGAATGTTTTCAAAACCTTTTTGATCCCGCCCCCTCACCTTACCACAATGTTTGTCTGCACCTCCTCCAAACATTTCATGGCTTCTGTAAGGTTTTTTGAATGTCGTATTTCACCCATGTTCCGGTCGACTGTTAATACAAGGTGTATAGTAAAACCAGCTGCTTACTTGTCACAACTAATCACAGGAGGGCTTTTTTCACTTGCTAGGGGCTCTTCGGCACATGCAGACTAATGCACTTTTAATCCACTTTCAATGCACTTTGAAGCTGGATTTTACTGTACGGAATAGCAAAATCTACTTTCAAACCATTGTGAAAGTGGATTAAACGTGTACTATTCTGCATGTGCGGAAGGGGCCTAAGTGTGCTGCCCTCCCATCTATGGTTTTAGAAGGGCGTTATAGAAAGATTTCTTTGGCCCCTGTAGTGATGGAGAGATTCAGACCGTGGACCATATTCTTTATGCTGCCCCTTTTACCAAGGTGTTCGTGCAAAGACTACTACTCCATTGCTAAGTGGAATATCTACAAATCGTAATTTGGAATCCTTTAGTCTACCCTTAAAGGCAGAATATCAGAGTATTTGGCATTTGTCTCAAAATTTTGTGGGACAACTTATAAAATACATCAGTGGCTTGAATTGGGTTCAAGTAAATCTGTTTTGCTGTTGATAGTAAGCTTAAGCTTTTAATATGTATATTGCTATTTAAGAGCTCGTGTATCTAATCTGGAGGAACCGGGTTTGATTCCCAGCTCTGCCGCCTGAGCTGTGGAGGCTTATCTGGGGAATTCAGATTAGCCTGTACACTCCCACACACGCCAGCTGGGTGACCTTGGGCTAGTCACAGCTTCTCGGAGCTCTCTCAGCCCCACCCACCTCAGAGGGTGTTTGTTGTGAGGGGGGAAGGGAAAGGAGATGGTCAGCCCCTTTGAGTCTCCTGCAGGAGAGAAAGGGGGGATATAAATCCAAACTCTTCTTCTTCTTCTTCTATTTAATTTCCATTTTTTACAAATGTTATATTAAAGATCGCTGGCCTATGACTATATTATAATATTAAATTCAAGAATGTCCCATTTTGTCGATTGTACTGGTTTCCTGTGTGTAATTACCTTGAGTCCCTTTGAGAAAGGCGGATTATAGGTAACGTAATATACCGATGTTTAAAAACAGCAGACTGATATTTTAAAACACCAGAAGTTATGTTTTTAAAGAACACAGAATGCACCTTTCTCTCCTGTAAGGAGACTCAAGGTGGCTTACAAGCTCCTTTCCCTTCCTCTCCCCACAACAGACACCTTGTGAGACAGGTGGGGCTGAGTTCCGAAGAACTGTGACTAGCCCAAGGTCACCCAGCAGGAATGTAGGCGTGCAGAAACGCATCTGGTTTACCAGATAAGCATCTGCCATTCAGGTGGAGGAGTGGGGAATTGAATCCACCTGCTCCTAACCACGACACCACGCTGAAGATCTGAAATGCAGCCATGTGTTTCTGATTCACAAAAATGACCCAAAGCACCCGTTTGTGTTTTGATTCGAGAATTTGGTCTTGAAGCAACACCACCATCACCCCGTGAATAAGCCAGCAGCCTCTCTTCAGAGCGTGAAAAGCTCTCAAGAGCTGCTGATTGGATCCGGGCTGCTTTTTAGCACCATTGGCTGCTCAGGACAACACAAAGAGTCATTTCCCCCTCAGGCGGAGGCTAATGTGATGTGATAACAAGGCCATAAAACACAGACGGTGGTTAGAAAGCCAACCTCCCCATCAGCCTTCTCTCCCGCATCAAGAAATCAGCTTCATTTCAGGTGGCCAAATCGAGGTTGGGGAATGCCTGAAGATATGGGGGGCGGAGCTTGAGGAGGGTGGGATTTTGGGGAGGGAGAGGGACCTCCACAGGGTCCACCCTCTAAATCAGCCATTTTCCTCGGGGGGAGGGGTCTCTGTAGCCTGGCAAATCTCCTGGCCCCACCTGTGCTCTTACGGTTGACATGGTTTTATATACCAAGTACAAGAATATCTACTGATGCAACGTAATAACACCAAAGAATCACGTTGCATCAACTGCTATTTATATCATACCATGTGCAACAAACAAACATGACATATAGCAGTGCAAGATTGCCATAGTCCCATTATACTACAATTCAAGAATCACTACAAGTCTTTCTTGGGGTAACAGTATATCTCAGATTGTTCTTAAAGAACCAATGTCTTTAGAATTAGTTAAAAACTTATATATACTGTATTATATATTATATATATATATTATATACTGTATTATATATATTATATTATATATATATATTGGGATTGGGAACAAGATTAGGATTGGGAACAAGAATCGTGCTGGAAGGACTCTCTCAGCCTCACCGACCAGTCTGTTGTGGGGAGAGGAAGGGAAAGGAACTTGTAAACCACCTTGAGTCTCCTTACATGAGAGAAAGGTGGGATATAAATCCAAACTCTTCTTCTTCTTCTTTTAAGTGGAGGGTAACAACAAGGGGCAGGGGATTAAATTCAATCTAACTGTACACACACACACACACACACACACACGGGCAAAAAAAGCACTTTCAATTCAATCACATATCTTGTATGACTTAGGTTTTTGCCACAGAGAGATAATATTGGGAAACCAAAAAGTGTACCACGCAGGTAAAATTTTGCCCAAGTAGGTAAAGGTGGCTGTGTGATTGAGATGCTTGAGTCTTTGCTGCCATCTAGTGGTCACGCTGTTTGGAATACACAGTGGTTAAGTCTGGATTGTTTGCTAGCCATTGTTGAGGCTGGAAGGTTTTTTTGGCTGTGGGTTTTTAAAAACTCCAATATCCTTCCTATAGATATGTCATTCAGAACAGAAGAAGAAGAAGAGTTTGGATTTATATCCCCCCCCTTCTCTCCTGTAGGAGACTCAAAGGGGCTTACAATCTCCTTGCCCTTCCCCCCTCACAACAAACACCCTGTGAGGTAGGTGGGGCTGAGAGAGCTCCGAGAAGCGGTGACTAGCCCAAGGTCACCCAGCTGGCATGTGTGGGAGTGCACAGGCTACTAAGAATTCCCCAGATGAGCCTCCACAGCTCAGGCGGCAGAGCTTTCGTGGTCACAGAGCCTTTCTGTATTCTTTCCTATGACATGTTGCCTTTGCTATGGGAAAAATGGCCACGAGTTAATTAATTTAAATCGATGCAAAATGCCTAAGGGATACCCAGAGGAAGAAGAGTTTAGATTTATATCTCACTTTTTTTCAACCATAAGAAGCCTCAAAGGGACTCCTTCCCTCCCTGTTCCCACAACAGACACCTTGTGAGGCAGGTGGGGCAGAGAGAGTTCTGGGTGAATTTTCACTGCCCCAAAAACATCCAGCAGGGTTCGGGTGTTGGAGTGGGTAAACAAACCTGATTCTCCTGACTAGAGACCACCTGCTCTTAACCAGGATCAAAAAATGAAGGAAAATTTGTACTTGTTTAATTTCAAGAAATAAAAAATGAAACCTGCTAAATGGTTGATAAACTGAATAGATTCAGTTCACAACTAATAGGGTTGCCAACATATAGTAATTTTAATGGGTTTTAAAAAAATCCTTGGTAGAAAGTAAATGCGTGCAAAACACACAAAAGAAATTCTATCACTGGTTCCACTCCCCAGATCTATGATCCAATTGAAATCACAGTTTCCTTCAGCATTTTTCCAGTGCTTCACTTAAACACCTAGAATTTGACTATATTAGTAGCATTGTGAATTTGCAGTCTAAAAACTGCATAAGTCATTCTCACAAGTATATATTCCCCTCATATAACAAGGAAACAGGTGACGAAACGTTGATGCGTACAAAAACCTACAATACGTGTATACTGTAGGCACTACATTAAAATATGCCTATCTAAATGTGCAAATCGGTTGACTGTGAAAATGTTACAGGAAGGCTCCACAAATGACATTTCCAGTCAGTGTCGCACTGCATCCTGGGCCTAGTAGTCTTGATGTTCCCAACGTACCGAGCAGGTTTTCTGCATGCATGTTTTGCTGAGCATTGGTATTCGGCCACGGGGGTCATTCTTTTCCCCTTTTTTTGACTGTCAAGTCACTGCTGACTCATGACAATCCCTGACAGAGTTTTCAAGGCAAGAGATGTTTGGATGTGGTTGACCATTCCGGCTTCTGCCTCCTTGGCATTCCGTGGAGGTCTCCCATTCAAATATTAGCCAGGGTCACGGCTTAGAGCAGTGATGGCGAACCTTTGGCACTCCAGATGTTATGGACTACAATTCCCACCAGCCCCTGCCAGCATAGCCAATTGACCATGCTGGAAAGGGCTGATGGGAATTGTAGTCCATAACATCTGGAGTGCCAAAGGTTCGCCACCACTGTCCTAGTCCAACAACTTGACAACTACGGGCTTAGAGTGTGTGACTGGAACTTTCCACAGTGCAAGAGGGGATTTGAACCTAGGTAAACGCAGGTCCTAGTCCCGTGGTGGCGAACCTTTGGCACTCCAGATGTTATGGACTACAATTCCAGGAACTTTCCACAGTGCAAGAGGGGATTTGAACCTAGGTAAACGCAGGTCCTAGTCCCGTGGTGGCGAACCTTTGGCACTCCAGATGTTATGGACTACAATTCCAGGAACTTTCCACAGTGCAAGAGGGAATTTGAACCTAGGTAAACGCAGGTCCTAGTCCCGTGGTGGCGAACCTTTGGCACTCCAGATGTTAAGGACTACAATTCCCATCAGCCCCTGCCAGCATGGCCAATTGGCAGAGGCTGATGGGAATTGTAGTCCATAGCATCTGGAGTGCCAAAGGTTCACCGCCACTGTCCTAGTCCAACAACTTGACAACTACACTACGCTTTCTACTTTCTTTCAAATTGCCGGCAGCAAACAGAAATATAATGAGTCACCTTTGGGCGACAAAATTGTGGATTTAGATCTGATCATGGGTTTTGCGACAAGGGATTAAAAGATCACGAGGACAACGGAATGTGCTTCAATGTTAAAAACAAGTAGTGCACTTCTTAACTCTGTAGGCAACATATTCAGCACTATGGATTTCAGTAAGGCAATTGAACAGAATGATCTTTGTCTGCAAATACCACTAGTAGCGATTCTCCATTCTCCCAGTGCCTCTATTGCAGGCACATCAGCCGTTTCCTTTGCATAGCCATATAAAAATGGTTTCAGTGCACCACCCAGTGGCTTCAGATAATACTACTAAAGAACAAACAGTGCCATATAGAGTACAAGCCTTGACTTAAATAGACCGAGGCCCCTTCCGCACGTGCAGAATAATGCACTTTCAATCCACTTTGCAGCTGGATTTTACTGTGCGGAATAGCAAAATCCACTTGCAAATAATTGTGAAAGTTTATTTGAAAGTGCATTATTCTGCACATGCGGAAGGGGCCTTAGAAAGGTGAGGCTTTGCTTACAATGGCATTGTAAAATGTGTAAATCCAGGAATCTTATAGCACCTCCCAGACTTTGTTGTGGCATAAAGTCCCATAGACTAGAATCCGTTACGTGTCTAAGCAGACAATGGCTGGAATCTGAAGGGCTATGTTAAATATTCCCAAGGAGCAGCAGTGGCATAGTGGTTAAGAGCAGGTGCATTCTAATCTGGAGGAACCGGGTCTGATTCCCTGCTCTGCCGCTTGAGCTGTGGAGGCTTATCTGGGGAATTCAGACTAGCCTGTGCACTCCCACACACGCCAGCTGGGTGACCTTGGGCTAGTCACAGCTTCTCAGAGCTCTCTCAGCCCCACCTACCTCACAGGGTGTTTGTTGTGAGGGGGGAAGGGCCAGGAGATTGTAAGCCCCTTTGAGTCTCCTACAGGGGAGAAAGGGGGGATATAAATCCAAACTCCTCCTCCTCCTGCTCCTCCTCCTCCTCTTCTTCTTCTTCTTCTTCTTCTTCTTCTTCTTCTTCTTCTTCTTCTTCTTCTTCTTCTTCTTCTTCTTCTTCTTCTTCTTCTTCTTCATCATAAAAAAACTTTTTTCTAACGTCCAGCTGGTTCCTTTCCACCTATAATTTAACCCCATTACTGCAAGTTCAATCCTCTGCTGCCAACAGGAACAGCTCCCTGCTCTCCTTTAAGTGACAGCCCTTCAGATACTTCAAGAGAGCAATCATGTCCGCCCTCATCGTCCTCTTCTCCATCCGTGGGGCAGGTTAGGTCACCAAGGCTATGAACATTTTGCAGGGCTGTGCAAATTTTGTGTAGCCTCTCCTGCACTATAGGGAGCTGATCTTTTCGGTCCAGATAGCCCTGCCAGTTCAGACAGGTGCTATTTCCATACTCTTGAGGGACATCCTAATTAAAGGAAAGTTCTAAAATTCAATTTTTGCCGAAGGCTTTCATGGCTGGGATCACTAGGATGTTGTAGTCTTCCGGGCTGTATGGCCGTGTTCCAGTAGCATCCTTTCTTGATGTTTCGCCTGCATCTGTGGCTGGCATCTTCAGAGGATCTGGTGGAAGTAAAGCACCAGAACATTTCAAAAGATTTCCAGATTTTTGGGCCCCTATTTTGGCAACGTTGTTCACCTAAATCAACAACAGTGGATGCATCCCTAAGATCTGGACTCGGGCCATCATTGTCCCCTTGTATAAGAAAGGTGACCCACTGAATCCATCAAATTATTGGCCAATCAGCCTACTCTCTCATCAGTCAGCAAGCTCTATGCAAGATAGTGGGGTGCTGTGTGGTTTCTGGGCTATATGGCTGTGTTCTAGCAGCATTCTCGCCTGCATCTGTGGCTGGCATTTTCAGAGGATCTCTGGGTTGAACCCAGAGCAGATCAGATATGCCCCTGCCAAATATACTTTCGATCACTGCTCGGTCTTATATCTCCTGGCAGAGAAGTACAGCTCCCCACCCCCCGGAGGGGGGGGACTTTTTGTAACTTTTCTGGACTTGATATGCGCATTGGACTCTGTTCCCAGAGAATGCCTTTGGAATAAACTTTGTTCAGTATAGATCAGAGATTACTGTTTCTTATTCGCCAACTATATTCCTCCACTACTTGTCAAGTTTGCTATGATCGTGCCGGTCATTTAACTTCATCAATAATTTCCAACAGAGTTGTTAAGCAGGGATGTATCCTAGCTCCCTTTTTGTTTAACCTCTATTTAAATGACCTTGCTCCTCATCTGAACCAGATTGACAACCACGCACCTATCTTGGGACAAAGGCCAACCTATTTGCTTCTTTATGCAGACGACACAGTTTTGCTGTCTCGGTCCAAGATCAGCTTACGAAGACTCCTTCAAGCTTTCGCCACTTATTGCAGAAATAACACATTGTCGATAAATTACAAGTCAAAAGTGTTGGTCTTTTCTAAGTCAAAAAAACATAACAGATGGAAAATAAATGCCATGATGATTGAACAGGTTTATTCATTTAGATATCTAGGAATTACCTTCCATCACTTGCTGACTTGGACCTCTCACACCTATATGGCTATAAATAGAACCAAAACCAAAGTGCTGGCTGTATCCAGATTTTTTCACACCAAAGGCGGTCAGTTCTTTCCAGCCGTGATGAAAGTACTTCAATCTAAACTACTCCCCCAGTTATTTTATGGCGCACCAGTCTGGGGAGTAAATACTGCCGTCAAATTAGAGAGTGTTCAATCTCTGTTTTTTCCGCCACCTATTGGGTCTCCCAAACCCGGTAACATACCAAGTCCTTTGTTTAGAAACTGGAGCTAACATGATCTCTTCTCTGGTTTGGCTTTCTGTGTTTAAATTTTGGCTTCGCCTTCACTTCAGTGCATCTTCAGGCTCGCTTAACTTCCTGTTACACTCTACATTGTTTCAACTCTAACTGGCGCACTATAATTCTCAACCAAATTAAAAACATAGGCATTGCATTTGATCCACTTCTCTTGTTAGACGAAGGACAAGCTTTTAGGGTTTTGAAACAATGAACCCCTGATATTGAAGGGCAGCTGCTTATAGCTGGAGCTAGGAGAATCTGCTCCCCTATGTTGTATGGCATTCCATCCCTTCGGCCAGGCTTTAGATGAGCAACTTGACCTTTCTCCATCTTTTTAATGCTAGCTTGACTGAATATATTACCCACTGCTCAAACAAGTGGTAGATGCCATAATATTCCACAGGAGAACAGAGTATGTTCCTGTACAGCCGGTTTGCCTGAGATGACAGAACATGTTCTTCTTCAATGTAATGATTTAGCAGATCTTCGCTCATTTTTTCTCAAAGCCATTTTGAAGAAGAAACCAGTAAGATCAGATAGGGACACAGTATCAAATTTTTGAGTGACAACCATCCACATACTACAGAAATGGGTGCCAAGTTTTTATATAGGTTTTAGAGAGATAAATCTATGTATTAGTTTTAGCTATCTAGTTTTAATTCATCTTGTATATTGGTATTACCCTGCTTATGCCATTAAAGGTTTGTTTGTTCGTTCGTCTAAGCTAAAGAGCTTCAGTGTATTTAGAAAGGTGCAAGAACATAAGAACATAACAAGGAGCCTGCTGGATCAAACCAGAGCCCATCTAGTCCAGCACTCTGCTACTCGCAGTGGCCCACCAGGTGCCTTTGGGAGCTCACAGTGGCGTAGGAGGTTAAGAGCTCGTGTATCTAATCTGGAGGAACCGGGTTTGATTCCCAGCTCTGCCGCCTGAGCTGTGGAGCTGTGGAGGCTTATCTGGGGAATTCAGATTAGCCTGTACACTCCCACACACACCAGCTGGGTGACCTTGGGCTAGTCACAGCTTCTCAGAGCTCTCTCAGCCCCACCTACCTCACAGGGTGTTTGTTGTGAGGGGGGAAGGGCAAGGAGATTGAAAGCCTCTTTGAGTCTCCTACAGGAGAGAAAGGGCGGATATAAATCGAAACTCTTCTTCTTCACCTGCAGGAGGTGAAAGCAATGGCCTTCTGCTGCTGCTGCTGCTCCTGAGCACCTGGTCTGCTAAGGCATTTGCAATCTCAGATCAAGGAGGGTCAAGATTGGTAGCCACAGATCGACTTCTCCTCCATAAATCCGTCCAAGCCCCTTTTAAAGCTCTCCAGGTTAGTGGCCACCTCCTGTGGCAGCATATTCCAAACACCAATCACACGTCGTGTGAAGAAGTGTTTCCTTTTATTAGTCCTAATTCTTCCCCCCAGCATTTTCAATGGATGCCCCCTGGTTCTAGTTTTGTGAGAAAGAGAGAAAAAATTCTCTCTGTCGACATTTTCTACCCCAGGCATAATTTTATAGGCTTCAATCATATCCCCCCTCAGGCCTCTCCAAACTAAAGAGTCCCAAACGCTGCAGCCTCTCCTCATTAGGAAGGTGTTCCAATCCCTGTAACTTTGCTTAGAATTGGACTGCTCATGGGAAAAGCTACGGCATGGTGGAAACCCCTCATTTAATCCTGCCCCCAAAATCATCACGATACCAGTTTTCATCATTGCTCATTTTCCATCTTCTTTTTGCCCCTTGCTCAGTTATCTCCAGCTAACCCATGTAGTGTGTGATGCATTGCTTACTCCTCGCTGCATTCATTCGCCCCCATGGGTTTGGCATGGGCTTGACAGTTATGTAATAAAACATCACTGGTAGAACTCAAGTGGCTCCAGAGAAAGCCAAGGGAAGCCAATTTCTCTGTTCAGGACAGATGGTGCCTTGGTTACCTCTCTCCACATGCTGCCTCTGCTTTATTGCCAGTCTGCACACGCTCATTGCTGAAGCTCTAGATGCATTCCTTACACAGCCCAAATACACATAGATTCTGAGCTTGAAATGGACCACTTCAGACCACTGGTCAGTAATGACGACATTTCATCATTTATTTTTCACACAAGAAAAAGAATTTGGATTTATATCCCACCTTTCTCTCCTGTAAGGAGACTCAAGGTGGCTTACAAGCTCCTTTCACTTCCTGTCCCCACAACAGACACCTTGAGAGGTACGTGGGGCTGAGACAGTTCCGAAGAACTGTGACTATCCCAAGGTCGCCCAGCTGGAATGTAGGAGTGCAGAAACACATCTGGTTCACCAGATAAGCCTCCGCCACTGAGTGGGGAGGAGTGGGAAATCAAACCCAGTTCTCCAGATTAGAATCCACCTGATCTTAACCACTACACCATGCTGGCTGTCTTCCATGCAAAAAGCTTCCAGGTCATGTAGAAGGGCTCTAAGCCTAGTCATTTCGCTAGTGTACTAGTTTTCTATCTGCGTGGTTGTTTTTGAAAAGTAAATATATGCTGGAGCAATCGTATGAATACTGTAGATTGGTGCTCACCAGCTTTTCTGCCGGTGAAAATGAAAGGAAGGATCGCTTTTGACAAGGAAGGGAGGGAGGGAAGGAGGGAATAAATATGTTCATCATAAGGGAGGGAGGAGAAGTGCACAAGATGGAGTACAACCATTGGCTAGATCCAAGCCCCTGAGACGTATGAACCACCCTGTAGTCCAGAGAGGTTCAGTGAGTCATAGGCTTATCATTTGTGGCTACTATTTTAACAAAAGCACAGGTACATGGCATCATAGTAACACCGATAATTTTGTGTACGCTGAGAATGTTTGAAACTTTGTCCATGGCTGCATTTTCTACCCCATACCCTTCCTCCCACGTGGAACTAGCAATATAATCGTTAACAGGGTTACTCCCTTCTAAGCTCTTTGGATTCAACAGACTTAAAAGAGTGTAACTCTTGTATGGCTGAAGGCTTTCCTGGCTGGGATCAAAAGGCTCCTGTGGGTTTTCCGGGCTGCGTGGCCATGGTCTTGTGGCTTTTGCTCCGAACGTTTTGCCCGCATCTATGGCTGGCATCTTCAGAGGCTTGCCACAGCAAGATGTGTTTCTCTCTGTGGCACAGTGTGGCACGGTTGGTCTGAGACAGCTGCCGATGCTAACAGAACGACCAGAACGGCCCTGGAAATCAAACATGCCCACTTAACAACAGACCTGCCAGTCTGAAAGCCACATGGGGAAACAATCTTGCTGGTCAGGGCCACCTAAGTTGGGAAAAGTTTGCTTCAGATGGAAGCTAGCTGCTTAGTCTGTGTAATAACGACCCTTCAGTTTAAGGTGTGTACATTCTAATGTCTCTGTAAAAGACCTCTTTGGAACCTTGTGTGTGCCACAAAGGAAGAAAAGCAGGACAACGGCAGAAGCCTAGGAAACGCACATTTGAGATTCACATTCCTTGCCAACGCTGTCAGGAAAGGTGAACAGCCAGGCACGATCGTTTATACTTGCAAGAGATAATAACACATTATACTTGGTTTATCTTTAATGGAATGTACCTTTCTTTTCATCGAAGGAGGGGTAGGGAAATCAGATGCACGTTAAAATAAGTGAATCCATTCGCCGGCGATGCTATCTTCGTTAAGTCTGGCCATTCAAAGAAATCCGTGTCCTAAATGATTGTCTGCTTCTCCTTTTGTGGCTACTGTTGTAAAGCCCTCTAAAGCACACTTAGTAATACCCTCTGAAATTTCAGGTGGGGGAGGAACTGAACGAATCCTTAACAAGGACTTCAAGTGTAGAATTATTTGCTGGACACGTGGTCTTATGGGGGCCAGGCGGTTAATTACCTACTTCATTATCGTCAGAGTCAATTCAGCGATTTTGGGAAACGAAGTGGTTTCTCGTCACCTCTTGGTAATGGGGGGAGACAGCTGCTCTCACCAGCAGATCCATTACGGCTTATCACCAGAGCACAGACCACTAACACAACGCCATGAAATATGGCCGTTGTCACCGGGAGCCAGAACAAATGCCGGAACTCTTCCGAAAGCGATGGGGGAAGCCAGGGATACACCCACTTTGGAAGAAGCGGGCCTTTAACTTAAATGGATCTTCTTTCATTGATTTTAATGCATGGCACACAACAGCCTGATGCAACGCCCCCTGATAAAATTGATTTCTCCCAAGCGGCACATTGCTTGGCATTAATATATGCAACTTAACACTAGTCAGATGTATAGAATTAGCTGCTGTAAGTTTCATGATACTTTAAGTTGTGATTTTGCTGATGTGTGTATGTTGGGGGGGGGGGGTACTGCAGATTAGATTTATCATCTCCTACCTGCCCTTTGTGTTCGAATTTGAATGTGATTCACCCACCCAGTATATCTGCACCTGAAGCCAATTTCCTGGCTTGGTTGAAACGTCAATCAGTCATGTTTTATTATGGTCAGAGATCAGCATAAGGTAGATAAGAGACAAACAATTAAAAAGATAAGTTATCTTGAAACTATATAGCTTTAATATAACTTATCTTTTTAATTGTTTGTCTTTTATCTACCTTATACTGGTCTATGACCATAATAAAAAAATTGATTTTTATTATGATTTTTAAAAAATTTTATTATGATTTTTATTATTTCTTACACACACACACACACACACACACACACCCTTGGATAAAACATAAATATTAAAAGGAAACAAAAAGCTTCAAAACTAAAGGGAGGTAGTCATCAGGAAATGATGAAATTGGTAGATAGAAGACTATAACTATCAAAACACAATGCACTCTAATAAGACAGCCATAAGATTCATTAAGACAGATTTATATCACAGACCATCCTATGTTGTATTTCAAGTGTTGCTACACTAGGCAACAGTGTGTGTGATATCAGGATTGGTATCTGCAAGCAGCAAAGTATAAAATTGTCCTGTGTGAACTGGAGATCTGTGCAGAAGTGGCGAAACCAAATTGCTATGTATATTTTTATAGCACTGACTTCAGAGAAAGGCATATCCAATCGGTTGTGGTGGGTTTTCTGGGCTGTGTGGCTGTGGTCTGGTAGATCTTGTTCCTAACGTTTCGCCTGCATCTGTGGCTGGCATCTTCAGAGGTGTATCACAGCGAGAAGTCTGACACAATGTAATACAGCCTTTTCTCTGTGATACACCTCTGAAGATGCCAGCCACAGATGCAGGTGAAACGTTAGGAACAAGATCTACCAGACCACAGCCACACAGCCCGGAAAACCCACCACAACCCATTGAATCCGACCATGAAAGCCTTCAACAATGCATATCCAATTGAAGGGAGCAAGGGGTGTATTGCGCACCTGGCGCAAGCTTGGGGGGTAGAAAATCGCTCCTGGACCCTCCTCCTTTTCCTTGCGGCCCCCTGCACAGCCCCCCCTGTGGCGCCCCCCTGCCTTCTTGGGCCTCTTCACAACCCCCCTGCCCCCTTCCCACACTTACCTTAGTTCCTTTTCTTTTTCTAGTACTTTTTCAGGCCGAAAAAAGCAGCCTATTTACAGTTCAGGCTCAAAAACAGCCTGAGGAACTACAGTACCCAGGAGACCTTGGGGCTCACAAGGTCTCCTGGAAAGTATAGTTCCTTAGACAGTTTTTAGCCTGAACTATGAAGAGGCCACTTTTTTCAACCTGAAAAAGTACTAGAAAAAGAAAAGGAACCAAGGTAAATGTGGGAAGGGGCGGGGGCGCCATGGGGGGGGCGGGGGCCATGGGGGTGGTGGTGGAAAAAACACACTGTGCACCAGGCGCAGTTTGGCCCAGCTACATCTCTGGCCACATTTAATACAGTAAATGAACTAAAGGCCCCTTGCCTGTGTTCTGGTCCTTGTTTAGACCAGTTCTGACGGCTTGACCACACTGATGTTGACAGGTTACTGGTTGCTACTCGATCTACTACTTATCCCCTCGACCAGTGCCCATCCTGGCTGGTGAAAGCCAGAGGAAGTGCTATGGGAGCCCCTGTTGAAAATTAACAACTTCTTCCTTAGAATCATAGAATCATAGAGTTAGAAGAGACCACAGGGGCCATCAAGTCCAACCCCCTGCAATGCAGGAACACACAATCAAGGCACTCCCGACATATGCTGATCCAGCCTTTGTTTAAAAACCTCCAAAGAAGGAGACTACACCACTCTCCGAGGCAGTGAATCCCACTGTTGAACAGCCCTGACGGTCAGGAAGTTCTTCCTAATGTTTAGGTGGAATCTCTTTTCCTTCACCTTGAATCCATTACTCCGTGTCCTAGTCTCTGAGGCAGCAGAAAACAAGCTTGCTCCCTCTTCGACGTGACATCCCTTCAAATATTTAAACATGGTTATCATGGCCCCCCTTAACCTACACTTCTCCAGACTAAACTTACCCAGCTCCCTAAGCCTCTCTTCGCAGGGCATGGACTCCAGACCCTTTACCATTTTGGTCACCCTCCTCTGGACTCCTTCAGCAAGGAGTATTTCCAGGGCGGTTAAAAGAGGCCATAGTCCACCCACTCTTAAAAAGACCACCTTTAGATCCTTTGGATCTGGACAATTACTGCCCAGTTTCAAATGTATCATTCCTGGGTAAGGTGATTGAGAGAGTGGTTGTGGAATAGCTACAAATTTTCCTGGATGACACAAAGGTGTTGGATCGCTACCAGTTTGGTCCCCGTGCCGGTCATGGGCTGGAGACCATGCTACTCACCATTGTGGATGATGGTGGATGATGGCTCTTTCCTTCAGGGCCGGGGACTGCAGGTGATATCCAGGGGGGATGTATCCAAGTGATGCCCCATCAGGTGTGGGGTGCTGCAGAGAAGCCATCCTTTCCCCAATGCTATTTAGCATCTTTGTGCAACCCCTGGCCAATTGACACCCACCTCATCCTTACCATAGAGCCGTGGTGGCAAACCTTTGGCACTCCAGATGTTATGGACTACAATTCCCATCAGCCCCTTGCCAGCATGGCCGAATCGCCACCACTGCCATAGAGGGTCAGCCAGACTCTGTCCCTGATGCTCTCCAGCACCGTTTAGAAGCTGTGGCTGGCTGGTTGAAAACAAGCAGACTGACACTTAATCCAGCGAATGCAGCGTGGCTGGGTTGGGGGGGGGAGGGGCCGGGGAACTTCCCACTGCCAGCCTTAGACGGTGAGGCCCTACATCTGACCTCGTCAGTGAAGAGTCTTGGCCTGGCCTTGGACTCTACCCTTTCGTTGGAGGACCAGGCCATGAGAACAGCCCAAACTGCGTTTTTCCACCTTCGCCAAGCTAGGCAGTTAGCCCCCTACCTCTCCCAGTCCAACCTTGCTGCATTCATCCAAGTGACAGTCACCTCCAGGCTAGATTACTGCAACTCGCTCTACATTGGCCCACCTTTGTCGCTGATTCAGAAATTAAAACGCATCCAAAATTCAGCCGCGAGGCTGCTTACAGGAGCGGCCAGCAGAGGCCATATAACACTAGTCCTGGAATATCTACACTGCCTGCCCATCGAGCAGTGATGGGATCCAAAATTTTTTAGCAACAGGTTCCCATGGTGGTGGGATTCACACAGTGGTGTAGCGCCAATGGGGCTGGGCGGGGCATGACGGGGGCGTGGCCGGGCATTCCGGGGGCGGGGCATTAATAATTTCTCTGTTACTGTAAAAAACTCTAACTGTAAAAAAAAGTTCCTAATTTCCAGCTGGTATCTTTCTGTCCATAATTTAAACTCATTATAGCAAGTCCTATCGTCTACTGCCAACAGAAACAACGACTTCTCCTCTAATTGACTGCCTGTCAAATACTTAATACTTTCAAATACTTAATCAAAAGGAGGATACTTTTCTTAAACAAGGAACTTTACCATATTTCTAAAACATGTTTTTAAAACAGCCCAACAGGGAGAATTATCCCGTTTTCTACCTTCGCTAACCAGCCACATAGGAAACAACAGGACTTTTTGATTTTTGGACCTAATGGAATTTCTAACGGAAAAGCAGACCCAATTAGTAACCCCCTCTCGGCACACACAAATAATTAGTAACCCACTCTTGGGAACTGGTGAGAACCTGCTGGATCCCACCTCTGCCATTGAGTATTGGATCATCTTCAAAGTTCTGGTGTTAACCTATAAGGCCATTTCCACGTACTTGCAGGACCGCATCTCCCAATATCGCCCTCAGAGGCCTCGCCGCTCAGCAGAGGGGTATCTACTGGTGGTCCCGGGCCTGAGGGATATCCAGCTGGCTGTAACAAGAGTCTGGTGGAACATGCTGCCGAGTAACATCAGGGCCCTGCGGAGCCTGACCCAATTCCTCAGGGCCTGTGAAATGAAGCTGTTCCGCCAGGCCTTTCCATCAAGCCAGCCAGATATTTCCCGATTACGTTATCTCCCTTGGGCCTCCCGTGGGAGAAACAATATGTTTTGCCATTTGAGGTTTTTAGTTGGATTGTTTTAAATGGTTTTATGATTTATTTTTATTGATTGTTATGGGGGGGGGGGGTTAATGAATTTTATGTATGATTTTAGGCTTTACGCCATTGTCAGCCGCCCCAAGCCATTTGGGGATAGGGCAGGGTATAATCAAAATAAATAAATAAATAATGGGGGGGGGCGGCAAGCTGAGGAGGTGGAGAATATATTCATACCTGAAGCATGAACTCAGGGAGAATTATTAAATTAGTGCTGGTATCTAAGACGTTCATTTGCACAGGGGAAGCACAGGGTCTCTCGGGTGCTTCAATCTGACATGACTTTATGAAGCATTTCTTTGTAAGCTTTTGATGTGACAATTAAAGATGGATGACAGAAAACCATTCCCTCTCTTTTTCGCTCTCTCTCACAGCAAAACGCATAATGAAACCCATTAACGCTACTTAAATGTCTCCAAAACCATCAGAAACCCATCTGCGTACCCTGCTCCCGCCAGTTTGTTTCAGGTAGAGAAAAGCCAGATATAAAGCCAGATTCTTCTTCTTCCTCTCTTCCTCTTAAGGAAGGACACATCTCATTTTTAAAAAACAAACTATGTTGCACGATTTTGTTGCATAGCATCGACGTAATTGATCACCCTTAATTGATTGTCCTAGGACAGGGGTGGGCAACCTAAGGCACTCCAGATGTTCATGGACTACAATTCCCATCAGCCCCTACCAGCATGGCCAATTGGCCATGCTGGCAGAGGCTGATGGGAATTGTAGTCCATGATGGGAATTGTAGAATTGTAGTCCAATTGGCCATGCTGGCAGAGGCTGATGGGAATTGTAGTCCATGATGGAAATTGTAGAATTGTAGTCCAATTGGCCATGCTGGCAGAGGCTGATGGGAATTGTAGTCCATGATGGGAATTGTAGAATTGTAGTCCAATTGGCCATGCTGGCAGAGGCTGATGGGAGTTGTAGAACTGTAGTCCAATTGGCCATGCTGGCAGAGGCTGATGGGAATTGTAGTCCATGAACATCTGGAGTGCCATAGGTTGTCCACCACTGTCCTAGAATCACAGCTGCTGTCCAGACTACAGGGATCCATTTCTCCTGTAGAATATAGCAGGTTCAGAACCCTGGCGCACCCTAGTTTCTAGATCAGGGGTAGGGAACCTGCGGCTCTCCAGATGTTCAGGAACTACAATTCCCATCAGCCCCTACCAGCATGGCCAATTGGCCATGCTGACAGAGGCTGATGGGAATTGTAGTTCCTGAACATCTGGAGAGCCGCAGGTTCCCTACCCCTGTTCTAGATGATTCCCCAGATTCTCCCCTCTACAGACACCATCCCCAAATCTCCCGGAATGTTTCAGGCTGGGGTTGACAGCCATATCACTGGGCCACCCCTTTGGGACAGATGAAATTGAAGTTCTCCGCGGTTTCCATTGTGGCTTTTTGTGTTGAATCATGAGCACAGAATCTCTTAGGCCTCTTTTTCAGTGACATTCAGAGGTGGACATCCTACATTTTGGTTTGGACTCCTAGCTCTGTGGAGTTCTGCTGTGTGATTTCCATGCCTTCAACAGCAGTCAGTGCCAGATAAAGCATACGGATCTTATACTCTCCCAACCTTTATTGGCATACCGATAAGGAAACAAAACAATCAATAAGACTTCAATAGGACATCAGTGAAGACACACTACAAAGTATATTAGATAAATACTAAAATAAATACAGTATAGATTAACCAGTTATTAAATTGATTTAGACTTCTTTAAAATTTTAGAATTAAAATGTAGAGACGGTACTAGTGGTTTAAGAATCCCCATCTTTCAACGTCTAAGCCAGTGATGGTGAACCTTTGTGAGACTGAGTGCCAAATTGCAACCCAAAACCCACCGTAGATCATGTCCGCAGAGAAAATTCTCTCCCTTTCAGGAGAATCAAAAGTATTCTAGTTTAGACTGAGAATCCATGGCAGTGAGAAAAAAAATAGATTTGGGCATCGTAGATGTATCTCACTTTGCATGGACAGTTTTACACAATGCACAGAATATAACGCTCAGTAACCACACCATTTTCCATACAACCACTTTCTCCATAACACCCCACATAAGTGAATCCAAACATAGGAGTCATTACTTTTCATTCAACTAAAAGGCAACAAAGTAGTTGTTAGCATTGGATAGACTATCATCAAATGGTCATTTATTGTAATAGTCTGTCGTTATATACAGCGTTTTCAAGTATATGTAATAATGCATCTTTCAGGAAAATGACATTTTCTTTGCCCCGCAATGATACGTTAGGCAGGACCCAGTGGACGGTCGGTGTGTTCTTTGCTGTATCATTCAAATTGCTTTGCTCAGTCATTTTTATCAGTATGACATTAGATCTGCGGCAGTCTTTAATCAAAAGCTATCTTCTGTTCCCAGACCATCGTTAGAGGAAATAAACCTTGCAAAGACGCGTCCATCAACGGCTTGCTGGAAGAATTTGACAACATCTCGGTGACCCGTTCCAATTCCCTCCGGAAGGAGAGCCCGCCCACTTCTCACCTGGACCACTCGAACCACTTGGAAAGTCACCAGCAAGAAAATGGCTACATCACATATTCTCAGTACTCGAGCGAGTCGGATACTGGCGTGGACTTCGTGGCTGAAAAATACAGAGACAAGAGCATTCCCGGGGAAGATTTCGACAAATACTCCCGGAGCAGCTACGCTGCAAAACAGAACGGGCATGCCATGAAAATGAAACCCAGCGATATGTATTTTTTGGAAGCAAAGACTCTGAAATCGGATCTCTCTCGGTTCCTGCCGGATTATCATGCTCACATGGACGCGAAAAGCAGACTGAGCGACTATGGTGGTCTGAGATTGGAATACCAGAGGGAGACGAGTTCTCTGGATTACAAAGAGCCTTTTCATTACACGCCCTCTAGAACTTCCCTTCACAGCCAGTGTTCAAGGGAGAGACTAGAATACAGTGACAGCAAATGGGGAAAGGACGATTGTGACAAAAGACCCAAGTCATCCTATGTAAACCCGGCAAGCCCTCAACCAGCCATGAGACAGAGATCCAGGTCAGGCTCTGGTCTCCAAGAGCCAATCGTACCCTATGGAGCGAGTGCTTTTAAGTCCAGTCAGCAAGGGCATTCCTATAGTTCATATACCTACCCTCGGTTATCAGAAACTGCAACAGGCGTTCCAAAGGTAAACGTTTACAGATCGACCTTTTCGGCACTGTGGTCAGTTCACTATCTTGAGTTCAAAACCTATTTTGCAGTCCACTGCAGTCCGGGTGTTTCAGGAATTAGGTAGATTGTCGCTTCAGTGGTTGATATCACAGAGAGGTGAGAATGGAAAAGAAAGAAGGACCTGAATGTGAATAACAGTGTCTTGCCCTAGATCCCCTCTTTTTGTATTTGAATGCAACCCTGCTCCTCCTGCCCAGTGATGTGGGTCTGTTGATCTTCTCACACAAGCATCACTGATCTTCTCTGTTTTGCCTTCCCACCAGCTGCCCCTTCTGATTCTGGAAAAGTTGGTTTCCAGGATCTCGGGACCCGTGTGGAATAATGGCTATGAGAGGTCACAACTGCAGTGAGGCAAGAGAAGGACCTCCATCTCATCTTCCTTCAGTGGAGCTTTCTGGAAGACAGGATGGGTCATTTCACCCCCTTCGCCTTCCTCACTGCAGGTCGCTGATCCGCATGGCTGTTCCTCCATGCAGCCTCTGCAGCTCTGGACATCAGCGTTCCTGGGGCTGGAAAGGGCTACTGGAGAGCTGGATGTCGGGGATTGTATCTAATTGATTGAGATGCATTCCTAGCTCAATGCAATTACTACAAGATATATGTAACCAGCCTGCTATATGTTACCATCACTGTTCCGGGACATTCTTTCCTTGATCTTTGCTTTATGGCTTCACACGCCAAGTAGATAACTAGGCTCACCCCTGACACTTTTGGTCTCATGGGAGACGGGGTTGTTTCCGTTGTCCTGTAGGGCCGGAGGCCAGGTGGCTTTATCTCTCTCTATCTATTGCCGACCTTGGGGTGCCTTAGCTCCAAACTAACTCTTTCTTACATTTTTTGGGAAAATGGGAGGGGGGGCTAACATCAGGATAAAGGGGGTAGCAAAATCCAGGTTCGCCAGAACTGGCTCTAACCAGCTGGGTGCTTTGATGCCTATAAATAAACGCTGCTGATCAACAACACAGATTCCATTTATTGCTTCAAGGTTCGAAACCTAACAATGGGAAAGCAGGGAAGATTTGTAATGGCCAGTTCTTTCCACTGAAACTATGCAAAGGCGTATGTTTGGATGCTCATTGTAAGGGCAGAGTAGATCTTAACTAGGGATGAAATAGGCCAGTGATGGTGAACCTTTTAGAAACTGCGTGCTGGGGCGGAGCAAGGCGAAACTGCACCCAGGACACATGTGCGCCCCGCGCCCCTGCCTTGCCCCTGTCCACCCCCACCCTGCCCCGAAACACCCCTGCCACACCCCCGCAGGGGTGCACACCCAGTGCATCATGCACCCCTCACTCCCTTGGCGCTATGCCACTGCCGAGTGTCCAAACTGGGGTGACGACACGCGTGCCCACAAAGAGGGCTCTGAGTGCCACCTCTGGCACGTGCGCCATGGGTTCGCCACCACTGACATAGGCTGTTCCCATTTCTTTTGCTACAAAGATCTCATTTTTGCATGCTGCAGTTTCTTGGCTATCTGCGGAATGCCTCCGTTATCCTTGGCTTCAGCGTGTTCCATTGTGGGTGCCTTCCAGCTACTCCAATGGAATTTTCATTTAGACACACAACCTAACGTGGATCCGGATGCAGGCAAAGTTTTCACTGTTGATGACAGGAGGCACATTAACACAGATGCTGCCGCTGTCTGTAATGATTCTTATTCCCCCACCCCTTCCAAGGAGCTTGTGTTACAGTGTGTACCAATATGCCCCCCACTCCAGTGGAAAGTAAAATGAGACTGCATTGGACAGAAGGCATGACTAGGAAAGCTGCATGTACCCAGGTGCCTCTAAGATCTAGGCTAGTACTGGAACCACTTCAATTATCATGATATTTCTGGACAAGATACAAAAAGCACAGCTGCCCTCCAAAGCCAACTGCTAAATATTTAGCTTTCTTCTCCCTCTTCTTGTTAAGAATTGTGACACAGAGGCGTGGCGGGGGGGAATCATGCCTGGGGCGACACTTGCTGTAGGCCCCCTGTGCCCCCCTATTCCCCACTTACCTTAGCCCACAGGTGTCAAACTCGCGGCCCTCCAGATGTTATGGACTACAGTTCCCATCATCCCCTGCCAGAATCATGCTGGCAGGGGATGATGGGAACTGTAGTCCATAACATCTGGAGGCCCACGAGTTTGACACCTATGCCTTAGCCAGTGGCAGTCCTGGGTAACCTGGCTGCAGCCTCCGCCAGGCCTGGAAGGGCGGGCTCAGACCAAGGGGTGCCCAGCGGCAGCCTCCCCCAGGCCTGGTGGGGCAGGGCCGAGGGGAGGGATATGGGGGCGGTTCTCCACCCCCACCCCCACATGACCCCCGGCATTCGCCCAGGGACATATGACCCCACGTGTCCCTGTGAGCGCTTCCCCCTGCTCTGACATGAAGATATTCTGGACCTCTTGCTTCTCACTAGCGCCTGGGGATGTGGGGCTGAGTCAAGGAAACATAGATCGTCTCAATGTAAGAATGTGACATAGGGTTGCCAATCTATAGGGGGCCCCTGAAAAAAATGGGGGGATGGACTCTATGGCATTGTACTCTTCTAAGACCTGTTCCCTCCACAAAGCCCACCCTCCCCAGGCTGTACCCCAACCCAGAGCTGGCAACCCCATCAAGAAATGATAGAGGGGGGATAAACATGTAGCTGCTAAGGTTTTTGTGCGCATTTAGTGTCTTTGCAAATTCTTAAATGAACAGGGGTGTATCTAAGGGGGGGATAATGCCCTGGGTACTGCTTGAGGAGGGGCAGACAACCTAGAGGGCCCCCCACCACAGAAGCCCTCCCCCCACTGTCAAGCTGCACCCTGAAACTCTACAAGGAGTTTGGGAAGGGGTCACAATTCAAGACTGACTTGGATCCAATGTTCAGTTGTGCATTCTTGAGTCCAAACTCCATGTGGAGGGTGCAGTTCACAACTGGACCCAGGATGCACAGTTCACAACTGGACTCAGCCAGGTCCAGCTTTACACTGCAGGGTTCACCTCGAAGCCAGTGGTTTCAACCTGGACCTGGCCTGGCAGAGATCAGACTTGGCCTGGCTGGGCCCAGCTTTATATTGCTGGCTCCATCTCCAAAGTCCACATGACTTCAGAGGCGCAGCTTGAGAGGCAGAGCCGGCAGTGTAAAGCTGGGCCCAGCTAGGACTGTTCAAGGCTGGGTTCAGCCTGGCAGGGCCCAGCTTTAAACGGCAGCCTCCGGAGGTGGAGCGCACGGTTTTAAAGTTGAAGCTCACCAAGCCCAGCCTTGAACTGCACATTCCCCCCACCACCACCTGAACTCCACATGTTGGGCACAGAGTTGCCATATTTAGTAGATATTCCCCTGTTCTGTGTGAGCCCTCCGGGGGAGGGCAATATACAAGTATAATTAATTGATTGATTGATTGATTGATTAATAACTGGTTTTCAAAAGACTGAGACCAAGAGGCATACTAGGGGAGGGAAATGGCACCTGGGGAAACACCTGCACAGGGTGCCCCATGCCCCCCCCCCATGCCCCACTTACCTTAGCCGGAGGAGGAGGGTGGCAGCAGTCCCGGGAGGTCTGGTAGGGCTGGGCTGAGGCCCGGGTGCTTTTCAGCAGCAGGTGGGCCGGGAGCCTTCCGCAGGCCCACCGGGTGCACTTCACATGATCTAATGGGTGGTGCCCGGGGTCAGTTGACACCCCCCCATGTTCCTCTGGCAGAAACGCCACTGCTGAGACCCTTCTCCTTTCCTCCCATGGTCGAATCCCCACTTGAAATTTGTACACAGATCCAAACCTGTTCGTTGTGAAACCGTGTCCTCTTCATCGGAGTTTCTCCCTCCCCACCGCAGTGAGCACACAGCAGACACACCCAGTTGCAGAACTCTTAGCAATCCCCACTACCAGGCGAGCTCACTTCGCTGGTCTCCCCTGATTGGCTGGCGTGCCTTGATGGGGCGGGACCTTTTCCCACTGCGGAAACGTACATTGTAAAGGCGTGATTTAAAAAAATAGCGTGTAAAAGTTTAATGTTTGACTGTTTAATTGTGCAAACAGTTAATCATTACCTGTGTAAACCATGAATGATTCAAAGTTATGCGTTTGACTGTTTAATATTTGCATCCCTTTCTGCTGGCCGATCGCAAAAGCGGAAACGAAACCAAGGAAAGGCTGTGCGCGCATCGCAGCGCTGATTGGTTGCCCGAAATAACACTCCAGGGCGGGAAACAAGTCAGGGTTTTAACCCTCATCCCCCTCCTCGGATCAGCTCTGAACCGTGTTAATGGGGTCTATGCCACTTGCAACCAGGTCCTGCTGGAATGCAGTTTAACGGGGAGAACGAGCGCCAGAAACAGAATCTGCCACACAAACAATGGGGAGGTCGTCCCTCAAACCTGGTTAGTTTGTGTTCTGAAACCTGGCTAAGGCGGTAGTGGGGATTCGACCCATGAGGAGCATTTGAATACACACTAATAAATCCCACCTAATTTCAAGACTTCCTCTCACATTCGGTTGCTGTCTTTTCTGTCGCAGTTTATCTGACTCCCTGAAAGCAGTCTTTTGAGGAGCAGCTTCATAGTGCTTTGTGTCAGAATAACGTGGAAGTCCCCCTACCGATAGCAGTGTTTTCTACATTCAAATGGGAACGTATTCTGGGATTCCAAACCTAATTTTTATTTACACGCCCCCCAGTCCAAAAACTATACTGCGAAAACAACCACACCATGTGGAGTCTTCCAGATTTTTAGCAATTCCGTGTTGCTAGTTTTTGTTACGTGACACTGACGCCAACTCCGTGGTAGCTGTGTTGCACATATTTGTATCGGTGAGCATCGTAGAATGCCTGCACTCAAGGCGCTGAGCCCTTTGCTGCACAAATGAATTAATTTAAGAATTTAATTTCATTTGATTTATAAACGACTCTTTCCCAATGAACTGGCCTCAGAGCAGTGGGCAACAACATATATACAATTATATAACAACATGTATACAAATATATAACAACATATATAAAAATATACAATTAGGTATCAAATTTTGAAAACTGTAGTTCCTACAGTATGGTGCCTTTCCCTTCTTAACCCTGACAGTAGGACTGATAACAATTTTTTTTTAAAAAAAATCACTAGGAACATGAAATAAAAAAGAATGTTGACCATAAAAACCTAAAAAGAGGAGAGGCCAGTTGGATGGACTAGCTATAGCCTTCGAGCCTCTGCTCCCACTGCAATCCCTTTGAACTTAATAAGATTACTCAGGAGAAAGGGGAAGTTAATTTGACCTGCTTAACCTTTAACCTTTGGATAATGCATGTGGGTTTTTTCATAGAATCATAGAAATGGAAGAGACCACAAGAGCCATCCAGTCCAAACCCCTGCCATGTAGGAACACACAATCAAAGCACTCCCAATCAGCCTGTTTAAAAACCTCCAAGAAGGAGACTCCACCACCCTCTGAGGCAGTGTATTTTCCTGTCAAACAGTCCTGACAGTCAGGAAGTTCTTCCTAATGTTTAGGTGGAATCTCTTTTGTCATAGGTTGAAAAACAAGCCCTTCAGCATGACATCCTTTCAAACATTTAAATATGGCTATCATGTCACCCCGTCATCTTCTATCCTCCAGACTACCCAGCTCCCTAAGCCTCTCCTCATAGGGCATAGATTCCACATCTTTTACCATTTTGGTCACCCTCCCCCGGACTAGTTCCAGCTTGCCAATATCCTTCTTGAATTGTGGTGAGGTCTGACCAATGCAGAACAGAGTGGTACTATTACTTCCCTTGATCAAGGCACTCTACTCCTATTGATTCTGCCCAGAATCTCACTGGCTTTCTTATCTGGCACATCACACTGTTGACTCGTGTGTTCAGCTTGTGGTCCTAAGACTCCCAGTCAATAAGTAAATAAAGTGCTGTGACTTTTAAAGCCCTCCATTTTCTAGCCATCCATGAAGAATGTGGAATATGTGACCTAAGCTGGCATAGTTAAAATGTCAGACTAGAACTGTCCCAACGTTATCTGTTCCAGCTTGTCAAATTTTGAATTGTGTACCTGCAGTGGCGGAGCTACAAGGGGAAGGGGGTGCGCTGTGCGCCGGGCGCATGCCTGGGGTGCATGGAAAATCACCCCAGGCCCCTCCCCCCTTTCCTCTCACTGGCACTCTTCATTCTTTCCACACTTACCTTAGTTCCTTTCCTTTTTCTAGAACCTTTTCAGGCTGCAAAAGGCCTGTTCGCAGTAAAAACGGCCTGAGGAACTCCAGTTCCCAGGAGGCCTTGGGGCTCACAAGGTCTTCTGGGAAGTATAGTTCCCATCAGGCCATTTTTACTGTGAACAGTTCTTTTTGCAGCCTGAAAAAGTTCTAGAAAAGGGAAAGGAACTAAGGTAAGTGTGGGAAGGGGGAGGGGGTGCCGCAGGGGGGGCGCCTCAAGTGGCCATGGGGGGGGCAGAAAATATAGAATGCGCACTGGGCGCAGTTTGGCCCAACTACGCCTCTGTGTACCTGGTTCTGTGGGGTGAGGCTAGGCCGTGGCATCCCCAGCTGAGTTCCATGCTTCTAAGTCCATGGAAGTCAATGGGTTTGGCAGAATGTAACTCTGCTTCGGCTGGCGATGCCCATGCCATCCTCTTTTCCATAGTGGTCAGCAGGATACTTCTGAGAATCCCACCCAAACAGGATATCCCTCTCATCAGTCATGTGGCAGCAAACGGGCTTGTATTTCCCAAGGAAGACAGCCAAGCATGGTTAAGAGCAGGTGGATTCTAATCTGGAGAACTGGATTTGATTCCCCACTCTTCCACCTGAGTGGCAGAGGCTTATCTGGTGAACCAGATGTGCTTCTGCACTCCTGCATTCCTGCTGGGTGACTTTGGGCTAGTCACAGTTCTTCGGAACTCTCTCAGCCCCACCTGCCTCACAAGGTGTCTGTTGTGGGGCGAGGAAGGGAAAGGAGCTTGTACAGTCTCCTCTTTGTGCTTCCCAGTTGACCTTAAAGAAGAAGAGGAGGAGGAAGAGGAGTAGTAGTTTCGATTTATACCCCACCTTTCTCTCCTGTAAGGAGACTCAAGGTGGCTTATAAACTCCTTTCCCTACTACAGACACCTTGTGATGTATGTGGAACTAAGAGAGTTTGTAAGCTCCTTTGAGTCTCCTTACAGGACAGAAAGGCAGGGTATAAATCCAAACTACTACTACTACTACTACTACTACTACTCTTCTTCTTCTTCTTCTTCTTCTTCTTCTTCTTCTTCTTCTTCTTCTTCTTCTGGCTATTTAACTGCCCCCACTAACAACCATGGGGACAGACCTCGAGCCTGTTAAAAGCCAACTCCCCCCCCCATCATTGTACAAGGAAGTGCTTTCTTTTGTCTGCGCTGACTCTTCTCCCTATTCCTGTTCAGTCCATAATGAAACACATCAGCACCAACAATCCATGACGGTTTCATCATGGGCTGAATGGTAACGAGTCATCCATCCTGATTTAAAGACACGTGGATCAGCTGCAGAGTAGTAAAGGGTGCTTTTAATTTATTGACCTGCACATGCGAGTTCTCCGCCGTCTGGTGCTGGATATAGTTTGGTGCGATTCCACTGAGATTTAACTATCTACTTGGCATGGGCTCAGATTCTGGGATTGATGCCCCTATTTGCATGAAAACCAGCAGCCCTTTCCTCTTCCCTGCAGCTCTTACGCTGAACAGTTTTTTACAACAATCCTTTATTGCCGTCAAAGACCCGCACACAACACAATACAATTTTTTTCAGTGTGTATCTAGTAATCTAGAGTCTTAAAAACCACAACATTGCAGACCGAACAATTAAATTTCTAGATAAAATGCTTAAAAAAACACATACTTCTTGAGAGATTATACAATTTAAAATGGTTCGTTGTCACGCTCGAGAGCCCTTACCTTAGTCCAGACTCTGAACACAAAGGCACAAAAATGTGAGGATTTTATCTATTAATAACTTTTCTGGGCATATCATCTCCAAACAGCTGGGGAGTTTGGCTAGTAGCAAGCCTAAGCAGAGATAGATTCCTCTACAGCCACAGACTTACATGGATTTACAATTTATTTATTTGCCTATTTGCTTACTTACTTCATTTATAGCCCACCTTTCTCCCCAGTGGAGAGCCAAAGAGAACCTTATATTCCTCTCCTCCATCTTATTCTGCTAAGAATCCTGTAAAGTGGAAGGGTATAACTGCTCAGGATTGCACTGTTGAAGTCAATCACAATGGCTGCGTTTTGGGGGAGGGTGTGTTTTTGCCGTACCTGTTTACTCCGCTCTCCCCCCACACAGGAAATGACTTGATAAAAGGGCTATAGCTTCTTCTTAGAAACTAGAAGGTCTATTGTGGTGGAAAGGGGTATAGCCATGCCTGTTTTAGAGACATGAAGACTGTAGTCCCTGCGGAGGCTTCAACCGCGGCAGCTTGCCTCGTTTCACTGCTGTGCGTTTGATGGATTTCTTGTCAGAACTTAATCTGCTTGGCTGAACTAGACCACGGCATCTCTCCCCTTTCCTCTTTAGTGTTTCTCGCTCGTTAAAAGAATTCCCCCTGCAAAATTAATTGAAACGTAAATGTAAATACGCAGTGAACAAAAACCCTACCAATTGCCCGTTTCTCTGACTTCAGGATGCTTCAGATATCTATTCTCAGACCTTAGAAGCTGAGCTGTGTCTGATTTCCTTAGTGATATTTTGTAATACATTTTGCAGCAGGCAGAACCTGGATAATATGTATGTGCAAAATGCATGCATGAATACCTCTTATAAAATTGTGTTGTCTCTCTCCTTTGTTAAACACGTGTCTTGTAGTCGTGACGTGCAAAATATATATCTATATCTCTTTATTCATTTCAGTATATGCATTCAAATAAATTTCCAGTCGCTAACTCTGAAAGGCAATTAACTTGTGTCCTAAGTCTGAGTTGCTCGCAGAAGACGTAAAGCAATAAGAAACGGAAAAGATTGAAAAACTACACTTCCACCTCTTATTCGTTAGATATTTGCTGGAAACCCTCCTACAGGGAGAGAAGTGCTATGCAATAGCTAAAAGAGAGGCTTACGGTGGGCTGGGGGGACACGCATCTTTTGTTTCTTGATGCTTTTTCAGCAATGGGTTTGTGGCAGCATTTTACAGCCCTGTGAGCTGACAGGGACAGATGGCTCTCAGCTTCACACAAGAAGACAATTCCCTTACCCTCTCATTCCTCACCCCTTCGCCCAGAGGTGGGATCCAGCAGGTTCTCACAGGTTCCCGAGAGTAGGTTACTAATTATTTATGTGTGTGGAGAGGGGGTTACTAATTGGTGATTTTGCCACGTGATTTTGGCCTTAGTTATGCCCTTCCTCTCAGCAGTAGCGCGCAGAACTTGAAGCAGTCTAGCAGGAGGTGCACCGGCGTGTGTGGCAGCCTGCGCCTGCGTGCATTCCTTTCCCGCCCAAGAAACCGGCGCAGCAGCTGCGTCCTTGCCACAGCCTTGGCCAGGAATGCCCCGCCCCCGGAATGCCTGGCCACACCCCCATCATGCCCCGCCCAGCCCCATTGGCGCTATGTCACAGTTTGAATCCCACCACCATGGGAACCTGTTACTAAAATTTTTGGATCCCACCACTGCCTTCGCCTATGGTGGCATTTGGGAGGCTGGGCAAGCCGAGACCTCCACGTGGAAGAAACCTCAGCTGGCCCCAACAACCACTAGGCCTCAAACCAAACTGAACATTGACAATGTTTGTTTTCTGGTAGACTTCTGAAGTTTTACTGGATCCTAGACAATTTATCACTCAGCGAGAAGAGGGGCCGTGGCTCAGCGGAAGAGCATCGGCTTGGCATGCGGTAGGTCGCTGGTTCAGTCCTGATGTTGTCTGTTAAAAGGACGAGGGAGCAAATGATGTGAAAGACCTCAACCTGCCACCCTGGAGAGTTACTGCCAGCCAGGCCCCTCCCGCACATGCAGAATAGTGCCCCTTCAATCCACTGTCACAATTGTTTGCAAGTGGATTTTGCTATTCCGCACAATAAAATCCCACTGCAAAGTGGATTGAAAGGGCATTATTCTGCATGTGCGGAAGGGGCCTCAGAGTACACAATACTGACCACGATTGGCTGATTCAATAGAGAGCAGTTTCATTGGTATTCAAATACGTCATAGTTTAAGCATTTGCTGAGCCATCCTTGTGACACAATAGTGTAACCATAACATCTGGAGTGCCAAAGGTTCGCCACCACTGCAATAGTTTATCCTAACATTATTTCAAAAGGCTGGCCTTTTAAACTATGGCCATTTATGCATGCGTGGTCTTCTTCGGAGTGAGTGCTCATTCCCTTTGGAGGGATTTCCCCATAATGCACACATTTTACCTTCTGACTGCATCTCAGCTGAGAGAAGCCCTGCGGCTTTCAAAACCTGGGAAAGCTTCAGTGTTCCCCCTCCTTTGCAGAGAAAGCAAAAAGGGAAAGTGTGTGTTTTGTTTTCTGCGGGTCTTCTCATTCCTCTTGGCTTTTGCCACTCACGCAACAGCAATTCCTCTGGCACAGATTAAGAACATAAGAACATAAGAACAAGCCAGCTGGACCAGACCAGAGTCCATCTAGTCCAGCCCTCTGCTACTCGCAGTGGCCCACCAGGTGCCTTTGGGAGCTCACATGCAGGAGGTGAAAGCAATGGCCTTCTGCTGCTCCTGCTCCTGAGCACCTGGTCTGCTAAGGCCTTTGCAATCTGAGATCAAGGAGGATCAAGATTCGTAGCCATAGATCGACTTCTCCTCCATAAATCTATCCAAGCCCCTTTTAAAGCTATCCAGGTGACTGGCCATCACCACCTCCTGTGGCAGCATATTCCAAACACCAATCACACGTTGCGTGAAGAAGTGTTTCCTTTTATTAGTCCTAATTCCCCCCCCCCCCAGCATTTTCAATGAATGCCCCCTGGTTCTAGTATTGTGAGAAAGAGAAAAATTTCTCTCTGTCAACATTTTCTACCCCTTGCATAATTTTATAGACTTCAATCCTATCCCCGCTCAGACGTCTCCTCTCCAAACTAAAGAGTCCCAAACGCTGCAGCCTCTCCTCATAAGGAAGGTGCTCCAGTTGAACCAGAAGGTAAGGGGGCGGGCAGAAGCGCAGATCCACGCAGCTGGGGGTGCTTCAAAGCTGGAGAATCCCATTTGCTAAGAAAAACCCCATTGCGAACCCACAGCCATTCGGAAAGCTGTAAGTGCCCCGAGCTAATAGGGTTTTTAAAAGGCTGCTCTACGCTTGACCACTGTATGATTCTTAACCTCCTGCTATTAAAATACAAAAAAAAGGGCGCGATCTAAGATCTTTGCTGCCTTTTTGGACCTGAAAAGTGCCTTTGACTCAGTTGTTAGAGAGTTGCTATGGCTTAAGCTAGCAGAGATGGGAACCGATCTTAGATTATTATTAGCAAATCTCTCTACTCAAACACAACCTGCCAGATAAAATGTACAAGCTCTGGAGACCTAACCCCAAGGATTCCCATTGTGAAAGGTGTTAAGCAGGGCTGTGTATTGGCTCCAGTCTTGTTTAACTTATTTATTAATGATCTGGTACACGCATTGTCAGATGTTAACTCACATAGCCCAGTTCTTTCAAACATAAGAACATAAGAACAAGCCAGCTGGATCAGACCAGAGTCCATCTAGTCCAGCTCTCTGCTACTCGCAGTGGCCCCCCAGGTGCCATTGGGAGCTCACAAGCAGGATGTGAACGCAATGGCCTTCTGTGGCTGCTGCTGCTCCCGAGCAGCTGGACTGTTAAGGCATTTGCAATCTCAGATCAAAGAGGATCAAGATTGGTAGCCATAAATCGACTTCTCCTCCATAAATCTGTCCAAGCCCCTTTTAAAGCTATCCAGGTTAGTGGCCATCACCACCTCGTGTGGCAGCATATTCCAAACACCAATCACATGTTGCGTGAAGAAGTGTTTCCTTTGATTAGTCCTAATTCTTCCCCCCAGCATTTTCAATGAATGCCCCCTGGTTCTAGTATAAACCCATACCACTCCTACTTTATGCTGATGACGTGATACTAATCTCTAGGTCTCAAGTGGGTCTTCAAAAAGGCTGTAAGTGCACAAAAGTCCATTGTGTGAGTAGAGGTAGGGTGATATGAAGCCTTACCAGTATGGTCTCTGCCTCCACCTTTATCTGACAGAGGGATCGCTGGAGGTGGCTTCTAAATGGGTCTGTCTTCAGTAGAGGAGAGAGAATTTACCACAGCTTCATTAGCACTGCAGCTGCCTGTTGAAGTTATATTTGAGAACCATATTGAACTTCACAAGGAGACAAAAGAGAAACAGGAAAAACAGCAACTTTTGTTAACTTCCTGGCATGGGAGATTGAGAACGTTTAGCAAAGGAACTGTCTATGTTGGTCGCACACAGCATCAACTGGGCTCACTCAGTTGATGTTTTCGGAGCGCAGGATGTGTTAACAACCAAGCTTGGTTAAAGCTTGGCTTTTACTCTACTTTGTGTGAGTGTGAACTCCTCCTTGCAATGCCAGTTCTTTAGCTAGTTTTCACTGGAAGATGGGCTCTCAGACATACGAACTCTCCTGAGAAAGAATGTCTTTTCATCCTTCGGAGGCTCAAACCCTGTCTCCTGTAGTACTGTGTATCCACCTGCTTTCTCTGAGGCAAGTTGGGCCCTGAGACAAAAGTCCACAGGAAGCGTCTCTCCAGCCTCCCCCTCCAGAGTCTCAACCCCCACTGACCATAACTGGCTGTTTAATGGACTTTTGTTTCCACTTTCCTCCAGCATTCATGGGGTTCTGACTAGCTGTTAGCCGTTCTGCACACGCACCAAACAGGTATAAAAAGGATTTGTGGTTGATAGAAAGTGGTGGGTGCAACGGGTGTTTATGTGTTTGTTGAGATTATTCTAGACGTTGCACTCAAAGAGTTGAAGTTCATCTTTGTCCCTCCATCACAACACTGTGTAGATCAGTGGTTCTCAACCTTCCTAATGCCACGACCCTTTAATACAGTTCCTCATGTTGTGGTGACCCCCAACGCTAACATTTATCCATTTTACAGATGGAGAACACTGATGCAGAGTCTTAGGCAACCCCTGGCAACAGTTTGCAAACCACTGGTGTAGATCTTTCACAGTTATGTAGGAAAGCACATTTTAACACCTGCCATGCCCAAGGGCAAAACATGTATTTACATAGTGTTTAATTGGCGTCAACTGTGTGCGTATTCAATGTTCTCTTGGTCACCATATGATGTAGTGCAGAAGTTGGCTATTTTCAGTCCCTACTTGAAAATTTCCAGCTGACATGGACTGTAGCTAGATGTTTTGAGTATATATTGGCCTAATTGATAGAGATCTGACTGAAGAGAGAGTGGGCCTTCTATTGGTAAAGATGCCACTGTTTCTCCTCCAATAGCTGCTCAGTGCTCCACCATCGCATACTTTTGTTATGACTTGATTCTTCTTCTTCTTTAATTGGATGAGAAATGGGGCTGAATAGAGAACTGATCACGCTTTGAAAGGAACTTCTTATGGACCCAAGCTAGGTCTCCCAGTACTGCCTCCGCAAATGGCAAGTGATTTTGGTGGTGGTGCCTGAGGAGAGCAGAGTTTGGGGAAGATATTATTTTACTTTTGGGTCACGCCATCGGTTGCCTCCCTAGTCTCTGTGGTTTTTACCATAGAGAGTAGAGGAAATTCCTAAAGCTTGGAGACCATTTTTTAATCTTGTTCCTCAATCACTCGAAAGCAGGAAACTGGGGCTGGGGCCAAGTAATTCTCGGACCCAGGGCCTTTCCCCACTCTCCCCTATCCCCCCTATGCCGCGCGCTGCTCTTTCCTCAAGTAGCGTGGGGCTTAAGGTAAGTGGGGAAAGGCCCCCAGATAGATAAATTCGAGGTCTGCATTTGAAGTCTGAATCTGAGAACTGACAGAGGATCAGAACTCTATGTACTTCACTTTCATAATCTGCCAGTTTTGTTCCGCACAAAACCATTAAAATGTTTCTCAAACATTTTCAATTGCACACACACACACACCCCTTTTACCACAATTTGTGTTCATTCCCTCCAAATGATTCCTGGCCACCATTTTGTTTCTCCCTTTTTTCCCTCCCTTTTTGTTTGAGAACATTACTGTTATGCTTCATAGCAGATTGCCTCAATTCTCTGCACCTTCTGAAGTCCATCCTTCAATGATTACCTCACCCCCCACAAAGAAACTTGCAGGAAAAACCTGCAGAAAAAACAAGCAAGAGGCAAGGAGTGAGCTGAGAAAATGGCGCCCATGAGGAAGCGTAAGGAAGGCAGTGAGGACTGGGAAACATCTTAACAGGACAGCCCAAGCAAATGAAGCCATTTTGAAAACGTTTCCAATAAAGAATTGCTTTAAAAGAGCATTCATTGGAAATGTTTTGAGGCTGCAAATAAAACGTTTCGGGGTAAAAACAGTGCAGAACTCTACAAACGTTTTATTTCCTGCCTCAAAACTTTTTAAAGCGTGTGTGCGGAAAGGACCGTACTGTTGACAAGCTAAAAATCCACAAAAAGGAGGGAACAAGATTTAGGCATTCCAGTTGCTAAAGTCTCTCCCTTGAGGACGCTCTAAGCTCTCAAAGTATTAAGCAGGCCGATCCTACTCCCCATTAAAGTGATACTTGACTTCTCTCCACATTTCTATCTGGAACATAGGTATTTCTCATCAGTTTATTATGGCAAGTTTTTCCCCCTTTATCTTTTTTTTATTTACACATTCCTTTTTTCTTTTCATTCCCGGGGAGCCTCCTGAGCAGGCAAAGACCCCCCGTCTGCTCCGGGGGCAGCCCCATTGTGTGTGTTTATCATCCCCACGGGGGCCCACCGTTTTACTGTTCTGTATAGTGGGAAGAACACCCCTGCGTGTTCCGGACTCTCTCCTGGGAGATTCAGTGGGCTCTGCCTGCACCATAATTATATCTGCTTTTGTGTGGCTCGAAGTAATTTGTCTTCCCAAGAGTCTGCCGCTGTAAGATGCAGTAGGCGGCGCAGCCGTTGAGTCAGCATTTCCAGAGCCTGTAGAGGAAAGAAAAAAGACTCGGCGCTTCAGACGGGCCTTCTGAGAGCTGAGAGAGTGAACCCTCCTTTGCATGAAAGCTTTCCTGGAACTGAAAGGACAAACAGGCATGCTGAATGCTGCAAAGCCCTGCTCAGATTCTGTGCTCTATTCTGCAGCTGCTCGGCGGTGACCACCCTCTCGCTGTGCAGCAGAGCTGCGGTGACAAATGAATGCTGCGGCAGGAGGTTTCTCCCTCCCTGCAGTCGTCACATAAAACAGCCAAACGATGCTCCGGCTGCAGAATTCAATTTCACAGTTGAGTTGGGCCCTTGATTATGCTGCCAAATTCAGATTAATGTGCATTTAACTAACATGGATCAGGGACGTTCTGGCTGACAGCCAGCCGGAATACGAGCAACCGAGTGCCGTGTAAAGCTCGGTCCACCCGTGGGCTCCTCCGCTGAAGGTGATGGATGACATGAATTCGCCGCTATAATTATTTGTAATTGTGCAACATGGCGAGCTTGTGTCTCCTGCCCTCGCCCATCTCAGAGATGATGCACCTCGTCTCCCGAGCTCTTCTTTGTTTGGTTGAAAAAGGAGCATTATTTCTTTTTCAGAAACGGTTTACTTTTTTATCCCACGCCCACACAGCATTACATTGTGGGTTATAAATGCACAAAGGAGCAGTGAAGGATGTCACGAATTAACGGCTCGAAAGCAGGCAGTGCATTCATTGCGTACTATGTTTTTATAGAATACACACACACATATACGTAGAGTGCAGCAGCTTAAATTCGTATCACCTAAAAGCAAGTCAGACTGAAATCACTGCAGTGAAACTTCATTGCTGAAGCAGTCTTTAGAGGACTTCTTCTGGAATTCCCTCCAAGACCGATTCTGGTTATAGATCAAATTCATCCTAACCTTAAAAAAAAAAAGAGCCTGTCACTGTGAAAGCCATACGGCAAGCAGCAAACTACCTCGTATATCTTTGCAAAATGAAGCCCGGTCTACATCCTGCAGGGACTGAGATCCTATTTTATACGCTCACGTTAGAAATTCTCTCTGAGGTGAGATCTCAGTAGAATATTACACACTCTGTTACCCTGTTTCCCCAAATATAAGACATCCCCCAAAAATAAGACGTAGTAGAGGTTTTGCTGAAGTGCGAAATATAAGGCATCCCCCAAAAGTAAGACGTAGCAAAGTTTTTGTTTGGAAGCATGCCCGACGAACAGAACACAGAAAAATAAGACATCCCCTGAAAATAAGACATAGCACATCTTTGGGAGCAAAAATTAATATAAGACACTGTATTATATTCAGGGAAACACGGTAGTTCTCTTGGATTCTGCGGGGTTCCTTCGTCCATGTTGCACAACGTTTGGAACGAGAATAACAAAATACACACTTGCAGCTTTGTAAAACGGAAAACATGTAAAAACAGCTGGAGAAATATTTGCTGTGCGCCTGTTTTCATTTTGAAATGTTCTAAATAAAACCTCTTCTCTTACGCAAGAGGCATGGCTCAGTGGAAGAATATGTTTTCTTTCATGCAGAAAGTCCCAGGTCCAACTGTCAACTTAAAGAATTTAAGTCAGAAGAGCTAGAATGCTCCTGTGCCTCCAGGTAATGTTTTTTCAGGTGTTACCCCAGGGGAAACACAACAGTGTTTTTTCGGAGGGTAGCCATGTTGGTCTGGAATAGAACTGGATTCCAGTCCTAGGTCGATTCCGCACGTGGGTTATCGACCTAAGTTCGAGCTGCGTTCAACCTAAGTGCTCCGCACAACCACTGGGATCGATGTAGTTTTGTACCAGCTTCGCCCCGTGTAACCGTCAAATTTCTGACTCCAGTTGGGAACTACTACTTTTTCAGGGAACCACGCTTGAACTCAGCTCTATTCCACTAAAGTGTGGAATCTTTGGTGCCAGGAGTCCCCCATTCAGCCAATCACAGCTGAATGTTTTGGGCATGCGTACAGCTGGCCAATCAAAAAACGCCACCTTCGTCCCTCCATTCCTGTGGCAGTTTTTTTATAACGCGTGTGGGGATAGACGGAACATGGCCGTAGAACAGTAGCCAATCAGAACGGAGTGGCGAAGAGGCACAGGATGATTCCGCCCTCTGAGCTGGGATCAAGCTGGTTGCAGTGGGGAACAACAATGGCTTTGACCTAGATTAGTACCCTTCTCAGGGAACTGGGTCGAACCTATTTTACTTGTGTGCGGAATCGCCCCAAGAGTGTTTTAAAGACCAAAAAGATTGTCAGGGAACAAGCTTTCAAGAGTCAAAGTTCCTTTCGTCAGTTACCTCGGAACAGCTTACACTGGGTCAGACTGAACGGTAATCTCACTCCACCATAAGTGTGGAACAGCATAATAATTGTTGATTATATTTGAAAATAATGGAACAGTCCTTATTGGCAGTAATGCGTCATACTTGAAATCTCTTCCAAGTTCAAGATCCATCAAGGTTATTGTAGATTCAGATCAAAAAGATACATCTCCCTGACAGTGGACAGCTTCAGTCATGAACGGATCGTGCCGTTAGAATAACTGTAATAGTTTCCTCCTTCAAGGGAGATTTCTTTGGCAAGTTTAAACTTGCCAAACTTGCCAAGAACCCTGTTTTAAATCTTTTTTAATCAAATATGACATACAGAGGAAGACAGCATTCAATCCATCAGCCAAAGCTTTATTGGCATTAAATGTATCAACAAGGTAAATTATTAGTCACAGTACATTGCTGCCTTTATGCATTAGTATTGGTGGTTGCAGTCCTATGGTTAGCATCTCGAATCCAGATATGCTAGGCCCCTGTAACAATTCAAGAATGATCATTTGTTTAATGTTTCATTTATCCCCATCCTAGAGATTAACCAGACCAGACAAAGGTAAATCTGGAATTAAATTCTCCATTGATAAACCCTAGATCAGGGGTCTGCAACCTGCAGCTCTCCAGATGTTCATGGACTACAATTCCCATCAGCCTCTGCCACCATGGCCAATTGGCCATGCTGGCAGAGGCTGATGGGAATTGTAGTCCCATCTGGAGAGCCGCAGGTTGCAGACCCCTGCCCGAGATGTTTTGCATGTGTGTGTAAAGTTTGATCAAGTTGCAGGGTGACTTATGTTCACCCTGCACAGTTTTTGAAGCCAGGGATGTTCAGAGATGGTTTGCCATTGCCTGCCTCTGCAGACCAACCCTCGACTTCCTTGGTGGTCTCCCTTCCAAATACTAACCAGGGCTGACGCTACTTAGCTTCTGAGATGTAATGAAATAGGGCTAGCTTTGGCCATCCATCTAGATGCTAGGAAGCCATTAAACGACTGTTGCTGAGGAGAGGAACAAAACTAAGACCTGGTCTAGAAATGTGGCAAAAGGAGATAGTAGAACGGACCATGCTGAAGCCTGCCAATGAAAAATTACATTATTCAGATTCAGTCTATATTAATGATTCCTAGTAAGTTAAAAAAAAACCTGTAGAATGCTGGAGAACTGAAACTCAATTCTGATCAAACTGTGGCCTTCTCTTCACATGAGATGACAAAGTCCTAAGGTGGGAGAATGGGCTTGACCATGTCAGAATGCAGTAGGGTTGCCAGCTTCAGGTTAGGAAACACCTGGAGATTTGGGGGAGTGAAGCCCCAGGAGCAGAGGTGGGATCCAACCAGTTCTCACCACTTCTCTAGAAGTGGTTACTAATTTTTTTCTGAGTGCCGAGAAGGGGTTACTAAAGCAACCTCCCTGCCCAATAGGGACTGGAGATGCGCGTGTGCGGTGCCGCCACTGTTTGAATCCCACCACCATCGGAACCTGTTATTAAAATTTTTGGATCCCACCACTGCCCAGGAGGGTGGAGTTTGGAAAGACTTTAGAAGGGCTTTGGAAGGGCTTTGGAAGGCCTGAAGAGGGCGCCATTTGGAGAGGAAGAACAGTGGGGTATAATTCCTTAGAGTAAGGTGACCAGACGTCCTGCTTTTGGTGGGACAGTCCCACCTTCCACCAATCTGTCCCACGTCTCACAGGGTTTTGTACCTGTCCCGATTTTGCCTTCTGGGGCGCTCCCGTTTCCCACCCTGTCACAGGGCGGGAAACAGGGTAGCGCCCCAGAAGGCAGTGCGGCAGCCTCCCACGCTGCCGCACTGCCTTCTGGGCCGCTCCCGTTTCCGGGGAGCGCCCCAAAAAGCAGTGTGCTCCTGCGGCCACACACGCACTCATGCACCCACCCACCGTCCAGGTTTTAAAAGGTGACAATCTGGTCACCTTACCTTAGAGTCCACCTTTCAAAGCGGCCATTTTCTTGAGGTGAATGGATCTCTGTTGCCTGGAGACGGACATGTTCCAAAGGCCTCAACATTTGTGTCATGGACATGTAAAACCAATATAGCATGATTTGGAGGGAGGAATATCAAAAACGTAGCCGCCCTTCGCCCCATGCAGTTTCCTTGGTGATCTCAAGTAGTGAGGTCAAGTAGTAAGTAGACCAAGCCATCCTGAGGAACATGGTTTGTTTGTTTTTTGACTGACTGTTTGGGTACTACTAACCTGCGCACAGTGATATCATTGAGTTTATCGCATCTAATATTTACTGCTACTTTTTTTGTAAAAAAAGATACCACATTCCCCACACAGTACAATGCCAAAGGCAAGATAATGATTCCCCAACCACTTATATACATTCTTTTCTCACTACACATAAGACTGGGTTCAGTGGTGGGATTCAAATAATTTAACAACCGGTTCCGGTGGTGGGATTCAAATAATTTAACAACTGGTTGTTTACAAGCACCATTTTAGCAACCGGTTCTGCCGAAGCGGTGCGAACCTGATGGATCCCACCACTGACTGGGTTATAGGTAAAGCTGGTTCTGGACTGTTGAAGATAATATAAGGCTCGAAAACTGGTCCACGTGCCATACAACAGATGTTACTGCATCAGCCTGTTAAGATGGACTTTCAGTCTGTTGAAAAGCTGCATTTCTTCACAAGCTCCAACAAATCCATGCCCACTGAGAAACGGTGGTGTACTCTCATCCCATGGGGAGGAAAGTGTGTTGTGTATTGAAAATAATGACTGTTGATTTACGGTTCACAACCAATAATATGATAATTCATAAAACACCAAATTCCAATTTTTTTACAAAGAGGTAAAAAGTTAAAATATAAAACAGAACTTATTTTAACATTCCTCTTTAAAAAAGCCTAGTGGTCTCCTATCCACTCGCCTTCCTGTATTTGTTGACTAAAACACAAAATCGAGCGACATTACTGGAAATTCTTTGGTCCTTATCCAACAGCAAATAGTTCAGTTTCCATTTATTGTCTTTTCCAGCCCATTCAGTCAAGTTGGGCGCCAGGATTTCTTCTCTGAGCTTATCATATAGGGGGCACTTAAGCAACTTGTGCTCAAGCGAACCCACTTCCTCCAGGGAGCAACCACAAAGCCTCTGTTCATAGGGGATTTTCTTGAATCTGCCCAGGGTGTTACTACTCAAACCTGGGAACTTCTGTGTGACACCTGTCACTGAGCCTCCACTGACCTTCCTGAAAAGGAGAGGGATTTGCAAGCTGGTTATGTTTGTATAGGAGAAGAAGAAGAGTTTGGATTTATACTCTGCCTTTCAGGGGTAGGGAACCTGCGGCTCGAGAGCCGCATGCTGCTCTTCTGCCCTTGCACTGTGACTCCACGAGCCGAGCTGTCGGCCCCATCCTTGCCCGCTCTGCAGGCAGCAGAGTGGGTGCACCAACTGCCCACGGTCAGCTGGGCCGCGCCGCGGGCTTCCCCTCTCGCCCACCCCATTGGAGCAGGGCGGGCGCTTTCCTGGCGGCCGGCGAGGCCGAGCCGCCGGCTTCATCCTTGTCTGCCCTGCAGGCAGCAGGCCGGGCGCATCCATGTGCTTCTCTGAATGAGTGGAGTAAAAGGTTAAAAAAAACCCTATATATATATAGTGTTATCTTTATTTTAAATGTCAAAAATTATTTGCGGCTCCAAGTGTTTTCTTTTCCTGTGGAAAAGGGGTCCCAATGGCTCTTTGAGTGTTAAAGGTTCCCTACCCCTGTCCTATAAGGAGACTTAAGGCAGCTCACAAATTCCTTCCCCTCCTCTCCCCACAGCAGACGCTTTGTGAGGTGGGGGGGGGGTGAGAGAGTTCGGAGAGAACAGTGACTAGCCCACGATCACCCAGCAGGCTTCAAGTGTAGGAGCGGGGAAACAAATCCAGTTCACACGATCATGTGGATCGCCGCTCATGTGGAGGAGTGGGGAATCAAACCCAGTTCTCCAGATTAGAGTCCGCTGCTCTTCACAACTAAGGGAAGGTAGCTTGGTGCAGCGCAGTCTCATCAGATCTTGGAAGCTAAATAAGGTTAGTACTTGGAGGGAGGAACACCAAGAAAGACTCCGCAGAGGAAGCCAAGAGCAAACCACCTCTGCTGAAGCCCACGCTTTGAATGCCTCTTGCTGGAGTCCCAATAAGTTGTTGACAACACCCTGTGTTCAATTGTGTGCTATTTGGGGTTCAGTCTGGGGCTCTTCTGATACTTTCTAACCACAGAGGTATGCCCTGAAGTATTGGGGGGAGATACACAAGAGCAGTTCTATGACAAGGCAGATTACTTTGTACCAACTTCAGATTGTGTGTTCCTGCACTGCGGGGGGTTGGACTTTTATGGCCCTTGGGGTCTCTTCCAACTCTATCATTCTAACTGAGATACAAAATATTTGGAGACTGTTGAGAGATGTCTCCGGCAGGGAGCCTGCTGTGTCCCATTTAGCAAGCTAGTCCAACTTGGAGAAAAAAAAACCCTCGGTATTTCCAGCCGCCTGTGTGTGCGAAACTAAGCGGACTTCTTCTCTTGCCTCTCTTCACAGCTGGATTACGAGCGGGCACAGCTGGTGGTCAGCCCTCCGCTGTCTGGATCGGACACTTACCCCAGAGGCCCCACCAAGCTACTTCCAGGTCAAAGCAAGGTCGGCTATTCTGGCAGCGGCTACCAGTACCCTGTGGTTTATCACAAGTTCTCCCACTATCACCACCAGCCTTCTCAGCAGCCGCCGAGCTCCCATTACATTTCCACGGCTTCTTACCCAAGTTCCCCGAGCATCGCTTCCAGCACGTACCCCACCTCCAGCTGGGGCTCCTCTTCGGATCAGCAGCCCTCCCGGGTCTCCCACGAGCAGTTCCGGGCGGCTTTGCAGCTGGTGGTGAGCCCGGGGGACCCCCGCGAGTACTTGGACAACTTCATGAAGATTGGAGAAGGCTCCACGGGGATCGTTTGCATCGCCACGGAGAAGCACACGGGGAAGCAAGTCGCTGTGAAGAAGATGGATCTCAGGAAACAGCAGCGGCGCGAACTGCTCTTCAATGAGGTAAGTCGCTTGGTTGGAGGTGCGGACTCCTGGGAAATCGGGCATAGGAGGTTAAGAGCTCGTGTATCTAATCTGGAGGACCCGGGTTTGATTCCCAGCTCTGCCGCCTGAGCTGTGGAGGCTTATCTGGGGAATTCAGATTAGCCTGCACACTCCACACACGCCAGCTGGGTGACCTTGGGCTAGTCACAGCTTCTTGGAGCTCTCTCAGCCCCACCTACCTCACAGGGTGTTTGTTGTGAGGGGGGAAGGGCAAGGAGATTGTAAGCCCCTTTGAGTCTCCTGCAGGAGAGAAAGGGGGGATATAAATCCAAACTCTTCTTCTTCTTCTTCTTCTTCTTCTTCTTCTTCTTCTTCTTCTTCTTCTTCTTCTTCTGTCACAGTTCTCTCAGAACTCTCTCAGCCCCATCTACCTCCCAAGGTGTCTGTTGTGGGGAGAGGAAGGGAAAGGATTTCATTGCCAACTGCACGTCGTTATAGCATTATAACTATAACAATCTACTCATCGGGGTCTCTGAATCCCCAGAATTCATTTTGATACCTTTCAAAGGATGTTCCTAGTCCTTTTCATAGAGGAGACATGCTTTTCCTGTCATATCTCTGCAACTAGGAGCGAGGAGTGGTGAAGAGTGGGGGATTCTAATCTGGAGAAGCAGGTTTGATTCCCCACTCCTCCACAAGAAACTCTTCTTCCTTTGTTAGTTCTTTTAAATGAATAGCTATCCCCCAAACAGTGAAGAAATTAAACAAAACAAAATATAACAAGGGTGGCTAGTCTACAGGTAAGGTTTCCACATGTCTAAGAAGATGCCTGTGCACGCACTGTCTATCTATCTATCTATCTATCTATCTATCTATCTATCTATCTATCTATCTATCTATCTATCTATCTATCTATCTATCTATCTATCTATCTATCTATCTATCTATCTATCTATCTATCTATCTATCTATCTATCTATCTATCTATCTATCTATCTATCTATCTATCTATCTATCTATTTATCATATTTATATACCGCCCTCCCCCAAAGGCTCAGGGCGGTGTCCATCAATCATAAAAACAATTTAAAACAGATAATAATACATAAAATACTAAAACTTGCAGATGGCTTCAACCCCTCCCTCCCCCCCTTTGTGTACCCACGGAGGCCAGATGTTCTTTTTATGGCGAAGTTGAAACTCATCCCGGCTGGCCAAATGCCTGGCGGAACAGGTCCGTTTTACAGGCCCTGCAGAAACTCTGTAAGTCCCGCAGGGCCCTGATCTCACTCGGAAGCCTGTTCCACCAGGTAGGGGCCAGAGCCATAAAAGCCCTGGTCCTTGTATTGTCATCTATAAGACATATGTTCAAAAGATGTAAAGTCCACAATCCATTGGGTTAAGGGAAGTGGGCTTTTATCACTCCAGGGTGGTAATAAAGTCTTTTTGGCTACAGTGAAGGGCACAGAGGAATCCATTTGTGCTGACCATCAGTTAATCTCCAGGAGGCAGGCAAATAATTTAAAAGTGCATAAGCATCCTCAAAGGTAAATTAATATTCTAATACAAAATGGATACTACTCGTTACTTCCTGCCAAAAGGACCAGCTCCGGACTGGCCCAGAGTATGTGTTCAGGAGGTGTGTTTTGTAAACTGTAGCACCAGAGTGACTCCGATGTCATTGGCAACATGATGATGTCATTTCAAGAAGTGACATAATCAGTAACAGGGATGAGGCCTAGGCGTTAATTTGCGGCAAGAGAATCCACCCCATGTCAAGCCCTCGATCTGAAACTCAACTCGGACTCTGTAACACTCGGTTCAGAAGTCTTTATTGGCAGACACCATAGGAAAGAGGCTCGAAGCCAGTTCTGAAATTGCCTTTGTCCACTCCCAGTATATCAATCCACAGTTTCACCCTTCCCCCCTCCTAATTCCTGCGTGCTATCTGCGACTACAAAGCATGGCTAAAAAGAATGTAATCATCATAGACTCAAGGCCAGGCATAGAGAGATAAAGCACCTGGCCCCGGGCACCCCAACTTGGTTGCCTAGCAAAGTGAAAGTAAGTGCTCATCACCATCTCCCAACTCCCCCTCCCGTTCCTGCAGGCCCAGCTCCCTCGGTTGCCAGGCCCCAGCCTGATTCCTCACTGGCAGTGGCGTAGTGGTTAGGAGCAGGTGCATTCTTATCTGGAGGAACCAGGTTTGATTCCCTGCTCTGCCGCTTGAGCTGTGAAGGCTTATCTGGGGAATTCAGATTAGCCTGTGCACTCCACCACATGCCAGCTGGGTGACCTTGGGCTAGTCACATTTGTCTGAGCTCTCTCAGCCCCACCTATCTCGCAGGGTGTCTGTTGTGGGGGAGGGAAGGGAAAGGAGATTGTCAGCCCCTTACAACTCTTCTTCTTCCCTTAAATGGAGCTGCCGACTGGTTTCATTTAATCGATACAAGTGGAATTAAAATGTCGAGTGGGTCAGCTTTTCTCACTGCTGCCAATCAAACCCCACAAATGTTTCCTCATCACTTTTTCAAGCCCTTAGGGTGTGAAGCTGCCAACAGGGATATGTGATGTCATCTTAAAAGCAAATGTATACCCTTCTTCACTGATATCAGTAGGCTTAATTCCACTTAGGACAGGTACTATGAAGAAGAAGAAGAAGAAGAAGAAGAAGAAGAAGAAGAAGAAGAAGAAGAAGAAGAAGAAGAAGAAGAAGAAGAAGAGGAAGAGGAAGAGGAAGAGGAAGAGGAAGAGGAAGAGGAAGAGGAAGAGGAAGAGGGAGGAGGAGGAGGAGGAGGAGGAGGAGGAGGAGGAGGAGGAATTATTATTATTATTATTATTATTATTATTATTATTATTATTATTATTATTAATTCGATTTGGTAAACCGCCCTACCCCCAAAGGGCTCATTTGGATTTATACCCCCTATAAGGAGACTCAAAGGGACTCACAAACTCCTTTCCCTTCCTCCCCCCACAACAGACACCTTCAGAGGTAAATGGGGCTGACAGAGCTCCATAGAACTGTGACTAGCCCAAGGTCACCCAGCTGGCATGTGTTGAAGTGTACAGGCTAATCTGAATTCCCAAGATAAGTCTCCCCAGCTCAGGCGGCAGAACGTGGAATCAAACCTGGTTCCTCCAGATTAGAGTACACCTGTTCTTAACCACTACGTCACTACTGCTTAATCAAGAGCCTAGTTGTGTACCAGGATCTCACACTTCCTGTACAAACGCCAATTTCCCCAATGGCAAAGATGCATTTCTGTGCTCGCCTGGCGTTTGGGAAACGCTCCTTCAGAGAGAGGGCAAAGACACCTCCTTTAGTCAAGGGCTCGTTTGTGCTCCTAGGTTGTCATAATGCGAGATTATCATCACGAGAACGTGGTCGACATGTACAACAGTTACCTGGTGGGAGATGAGCTGTGGGTCGTCATGGAGTTTCTGGAAGGCGGCGCTTTGACAGATATCGTGACTCATACCAGGTAAGCCCCGTCGGGAATCTTGCAGGTGCTGGGTTTGGCAAGCAGCTTCTTTTAGCAGCCCGCTGAGAACTCTGCCTCCTGCAGAGCTTGACGCATTCTTTTTCCTGGAGGGAGCAAATCAGGGTTGAACTTCTGTGTGGTATGGATAGAAGTACCCGGTGTCCACCTAGAATTCCAAGCCACTGGAAAAGGAAAGGCAGTTGTTCGCCTGTATTGCTGTCATTATTAGCAATAGAGGAGGAATAGGTGTAGGTGTCAGTGCTTACTAGATACGTCCTGTAATACCTGTTAATGCTTTCATCTGTTTCTATGGCAACCCGTGGATGTACAGAGAACATCACCCCAGAACACAAGAGGAGGGGGGTTGGATCAGACCAACAGGCCGTCTTGTCAAGTCACTCAAGGGCCAACCGGTTCCCCTGGGAGGCTTACAAGCAGGTCTCCCTGGGAGGCAGTGTGGTGTAATGGCTAGAGTGGTCGACTAGAATCAGATTAAAATCCCCCAATTCTTTGAAGCTTGTTAGGTGACTCGGGGTCAGTTCCTTCATCTGGGCCTACCCTGCCTCATGAGGAGGGAGAGTCACTCACCCTTTTTGCTCCGGGTCTTGTCTCAGGTGGCTTCTGTCTAAAGTACAATCTGGTTGGTTCCACCCCACTGAAAACAGGCAAAAAGCTTCCCATGAGGCCCCTGAAACTCTAAATCTGGGATCCCACCTCGCTTTTTTTGAACATCCAACTTGAGGAAGATTTCTGTGTCAGCTGGAAGTCTGCACGCCGCACTTGGCGCACTCATCGGTTCTAAAACTGTGCCCATTATCTCATTTGGTCGGTGACTTCTCTTATGTAGAAACCGCAGCTATTTTTACGTCTTTTCACCCGCAGACCACAAAGCTTCTCCCAGCCTTCATTAAGAGCTATTTTGCGAAACGTTAGCCACCCTGCCAAATATTTTGACAGGGCTTTAATTGCAAACAGATGCTTCCCGAGAAATTCTTTTTCCGAGTGCTGTCGTTATGGCTGGATGCATTAGAATCGCTCCTTAATCTTCTTTTGAACATTTTTATGACCCTTCAAAGATTTCACTCCAGGGTTTGCAACATGTACATAAATAGTTGCAAGGTGTGTGGGGGGCAGGGGCGGGGGGGGGGAGGAGAGAACTATCAGCAGAGTTTAAAGCGAAGTCACTCTGGTAAGATGAGAAGGTTTAGTTGTTTTCTTGCACTCACTGCAACCTTCTATCACGCTTGGAAAAGAATACTCTCCATGCAAGACGTTCTTTCCATAGGAAGGTTTTTACTTTTGCAGTTGCAAGGTTGCACAAGTCTATTCTATAAAATACTATAATACTATACAGAACACTTCAGCAATAACAAAGTTCAACACACACACACTCTGAACTTAACTCAACTTTATCTCCATTTCTATCAACTTAGCACAGCATATACAAATGCATACATCCAACTGGATACTTTTCCCTGCCCACGCAACAGCCTCTCATTGGTTTAGAATTACAGTTGAATTCACCAATCATGTTAAAGGTCAATCTTTGCTACTTTTGCCCCTAGACTGATTGTCTCCCTCCTCTGGGTTTTGCAAACCTCTGCTAACTTAGAAGATGACCTTTTTGTGAACTTTTCACTCTTTTTTATATATCATGACAAGAACGTCAATCACAGTCAACTGGACCCCTCGCAGGGATTTGCCTTTGCCACAGGACAGCCAGAGCTGCTGCCCCAGAGGCTGGTGTGGGGGTGCCCAGTCACATGCTATCCTGTTTGGGAACCTCCCACAGCAGACTAGGACAGCAAGGGGCTCACAGTACCAGGCAGTCATCTATAGGGGGTGGTCATCTATAGGGGATGGCCAGGACCCCCCCCCCCACACACACACACACACAGAGACATATGCTTGCTAGCTTAAACTAGCTGAACGTGTCTCTGGCAGGATTAGGGGCAGCACTAAGTGAGCAGGATAAGGGTAGAAGTGGAGCACTCACTGGGACATATAGGGTCACATGTCCCCGGCACATGCCAGCTGGTCACGTGGGGGCGGAGAATCGCCTCCCAAGCCCCTCCCTTCGCCCCCCCCCCAGGCTGCTCCTTCAGCCAGTGGAGCCTCCACAGACTGAAGGAGCAGCCTGGTGGGGCCGGGCTGAGAGGCAGCCCATGGCAGGATCCTGCCAGCTAAGATAAGTGGGGCATGGGGGGTGGCGGAGGGGGCACCCGAAGCAAGTCTCTGTACCAGCCTCAAGACTTAGCTTCAAAACAAATTCTTTCTCACCTTTCTTTCACACATTCTCTGGGAAAATGGGAGGAGGGAATTCAGGGGAAAGCAAAGGGGGATAAACGTAACTGTGGAAGCCAAATTTAACAGAATTGGCTTCCTTAAGTTGGGTGCTTGATGCCCACTCAATAAACACTACTGTTCCTGAATCCAGAGTCCATTTCTCACAAGATCTAACATTCATCAGGGCCTGGGTTCTCAGCTGGTGTTTTAGACTGAGTTTTTACATGCGCTCTCTCTCTCTCTCTCTCTCTCTCTCTCTCTCTCTCTCTCTCTCTCTCTCTCCCCATTCCAGGATGAATGAAGAACAGATAGCGACTGTTTGCCTGTCTGTCCTCAAAGCACTGTCCTACCTGCACAATCAAGGGGTCATCCACCGAGATATAAAGAGTGACTCTATACTTCTTACAAGTGATGGGCGAGTAAGTACCTGGTGCCTACTCTAGTACTGCTTGGGGGTGGGGTGACAAGAAAGGATTGTTCTGTGTGGGACATGAACACAGGCATACTGAGCTACTTGGAAATGAGTTCTAGAAGGCGCAGACTAGGAGGCAGCCTGGATCCATCCAGCCACCCGCCCTTCCTCTGGACAGATGGGAAGCACTTCTGCACAAAAAGATAACATTTCTAGCACAGAGGGGGGGGGCTGGACCTCGGAGGGGGGGCTGCCAGAACAGAAAATCCAAGTGTCCAAGTGGAACATGCGTTTGGATCCCAACCACAGCATACAAAACTGAACTTCTGTTTCCAGTACAGTATCCTATATCTCCTTCCCAGTCCCGCAAATAAAAATTATGATCAGATATTTCAGAGGTGGGTATAAAACATCGATAATATAATAAGCAGAACTGGAATGGTAGAGACAGCACTCTTCCATGATGAATTGGCTCAACCTGTAACCGTGATCTGACTGTTCTGTAAAATAACCCCTGTATGATCTAGGGCAGGGGTTGCAACCTGTGGCTCTCCAGATGTTCATGGAGTACAAATCCCATCAGCCCCTGCCAGCATGGCCAATTGGGGCTGATGAGAATTGTAGTCCATGAACATCTGGAGAGCCACAGGTTGCAGACACCTGATCTAGGGCAATTTCTTTACCTTTATGATCTTTGTCAACAGTAAAAAAACTGGTCCCTTAGATGGGGAAGTCTTCATTCTTTTCAGCAAGAAGAAGACGAGTTTGGATTTATACCTGGATTTATTTTATTTTTGGATTTATTTTTGGATTTATTTTTGGATTTTTTTTCTCAGCCATAAGGAGTCTCAAAGTTGCTTACAATCACCTTCCCTTCGTTTCCCCACAACAGACACCTTGTGAGATTGGTGAGGCTGAAAGAGTATGGAGAGAACTTTGACTAGCCCAAGTTCACGCAGCTGGCTTCATGTGTAGGAGCAGGGAAACAAATCCAGTTCATTAGATTAGAACCCACTGCTTATATGCAGGAGCAGGGAAACAAATCCCGCTCACCAGATAAGAGCCAACCACTCAGGTGGAGGTGTGGGGAATCCAACCTGGCTCTCTAGATTAGAGTCGGTCGCTGTTAACCGCTACACCATGCAAGCAAAACTGAATACTGATTTTTTTAAAAGTTTGCTTGTAAGCCCAATCTGTTAACCGCTACACCATGCAAGCAAAACTGAATACTGATTTTTTTAAAAGTTTGCTTGTAAGCCCAATCTGTTCTCTGGGCACCCACCCCCAAACCCTGCTCCCTCCCAGCTGCCGATTCTGAGCCGGCAGCCAGCAGTCACTTCTGCCCTCCCCTCTGGGCCCCCTGAGCTTATAAAAGCAAAGGCCCCAGCACGGAGCCTTCCAGTTGCTTCTGTCCTCCCCAGAGGGGATGGTAGAAGTGACTGCTGGCTGCCGGCTCAGAGTTGGCAGCCAAGAGGGAGCGGGGCTTGGGGGAAGCCAGCAGCCGGAAAGGGGGCGAGGCCTGGGAAGGTCCTCTGGCTTCCTTGGCCCCACCCATGTCGATGACAACATGGGCGGGGCTGAGGATACCAGAAGACAACAAGGCAGCAGGACTTCCTGCTGCCTTGCTGTGTTCCTGGTCACATGGGGGGCTGACTTTGCACCCCCACATGGCCAGATCAGTGGCACCCAGAGGGTACTTGGACAGATTTATGGAGGAGAAGTCGATCTATGGCTACCAATCTTGATCCTCCTTGATCTCAGATTGCAAATGCCTTAGCAGACCAGGTGCTCCGGAGCAGCAGCAGCAGAAGGCCATTGCTTTCACATCCTGCACGTGAGCTCCCAAAGGCACCTGGTGGGCCACTGCGAGTAGCAGAGTGCTGGACTAGATGGACTCTGGTCTGATCCAGCAGGCTAGTTCTTATGTTCTTATGTTCTTACCCCCTGTCCCTTGGCAAATACACCACTGCAGGGAACTCAAAGGAGATACAGACCAAGATCGGAAGATGCCAACCCTCTGAATGCTCTTTTGCCTTTCTTGTGGTCCCATTAAGAAGCCACAACCTGACCTCTGCTTTCTAGATGCTCAGGCAAAGCCTCACTATGCTTCCTGCTCTTGTGCTTATTATGCACCATGCACACTTTTGTTGCGAGCATGTTGTATAATTGTCTTCTTTTTCTTTTAAGACACGTGTCTCTTTTCTTTGAGTAAAGCCTCTGGGACTCATCGAAAATGGATTCGGTGCCCAGACCACAGCTATTTGTTGACTCCCCCAAAATAAGCCTGGGCTTTTGTTCTAGAAATAGCAACTATTCTTTCTAAGTTTGCTTTCCCATGAAGTTGGGAGTGGAGAGGTGAGAGAAGTGGGCAAGAAGCGCTTGATTATAAGGAGCTGGTGCCAAAACAAGATTGAAAAGGACAATAACAAAAGCTCCACAATGTGGTAATTTATGATGCGGCCTTCTATGATCTTCCTGCATCTCCTCATTCTCTATTCCAAACTGCTTCCAGACATGACAAATGGGCTGCAGTTTCCATTCCTGACAAGCAAACTTGGAGTCAGCACTCCACCATCCGCTGCTAAGCTATCGTGATGTACAGCCGCCTTCTGCAGAATTGATTTTGCTGCAAATAGATAAAGAACGCTTCCTTAACATGCTTAAAGCGCACCTTTATTCCCACCAAGTCAGCCGTCTGCCCACACGGCAGCCATTACAGAGCTCCTGAAAGACAAGGATAGGAAACATATATTTTTAAAAAAAATGGTGAGAGTGGCTTCATCAAAAATCAGATGCGTTGCATAATCCTTGAGCCACATAAACTAGTATTTTCAAATCCTACTCTTAAGCTTTTAAACAAGGAGGAGGAGGAGGAGTTTGGATTTATTCCCCCCTATAGGGAGACTCAAAGGGGCTCACAAACTCCTTTTCCTTCCTCTCCCCACAACAGACACCTTCAGAGGTAGGTGAGGCTGAGAGAGTCCTTAGAGAACTATGACTAGTCCAAGGTCAATTAGTAGACTTCATGTGTTGGAGCAAGAAAACAAACCCAGTTCACCAAATAACAGTCTGCCGCTCATGTGGAGGAGTTCAAGCCCGGTTCTCCAGGTTAAAGTCGACTGCTCTTAACCCCTACATACCCAAGCGTTTGTTCTGATTCTGACCTTTCCTCTCAACATCTCTTACCACTGGAACATATTACATGCGATTTCTATATTAACAGCAGTGGCGTAGTGCCAATGGGGCCAGGTGGAGCAGCAGAGCAGCAGAGGGGGCGTGGCTGGGCCACGGAGGAGGCATGGCATGGCATGGCATTCCGGGGGCATTCCAGGGTGGGGTGGGGGCGAACATTGTTGCAGCAGGTGCACTGGGGGTGCGCATGCCCCGAGCGTAGTTCTCCCTCGCTTCGCCTCTGATTAACAGCCATCTACCAAAGGAAAACTGCAGCCTTCAGTTTGCAAGTCCTGATCCGGATGGATGGAGGGAGGGAGGGAGGGAGGGAGGGAGGGAGGGAGGGGTGGATATAGATGAATGCATGCATGCATGGAGGGAGGGAGGGGTGGCTATGGATGGATGCCTGCATGGATGCATGGGTGGATGCATGCATGGGTGGATGCATGCATGCATGCATGCATGCATGGGTGGATACAGATGGATACGGATGGATGGATGGACGGACGGACGGACGGACGGACGGATGGACAAATTAATGAATGTTGTATGTCAATAAAGCTGATTGATTGATTGATTGATTGATTGATTGATTGATTGATTGATTGATTGATTGATTGATTGATTGATTGAGAACGAACGAACGAACGAACGAACGAATAAACGAATGAATATTTGGAGGGCCAACAGCAGGGCATAACAACCTATGGAAGCATGAATGTGTTTCTTCTTTGTGACCAGTTTGGGAAAGATGCAATTTCACAGTGTAGCTGAATGGTTCAAGAGTGATCTTTTGGCCTTTATGTATCTTCAGCAGTGATGCTCCTTGGGCAGCCAGGTTCTCTCTCAGCAGCCTGACCTACCTCACAGGGTAATTGTGAGGACACCATATTTGCCACTCTGACCATCCTGAAGGCTGAAATAAACATTTCATAAACGTATCACTATTCGCTACACGAAACTTTGAATGATTTTAGTGTTTAGAGAATTGATACCGTAACAAGTGTCGTTACAGAACTCTGCTAACTACGTAAATATGAATGATACTCCTGGCCGGTTGCCATTTTTCTGATGCTCTGTTTCTTTTTCAGATAAAGTTATCAGACTTTGGATTCTGTGCCCAAGTTTCAAAAGACGTTCCAAAGAGGAAATCCCTCGTCGGAACCCCATACTGGATGGCCCCAGAAGTGATATCTAGGCTGCCTTATGGAACAGAAGTAAGTAAGAACTGACAGTTTACTACAAACAGCAACATATATCAGTTCTCTCAATATTTCAATTGTTTAATTTTTGTTTCATTTTTCAATGTATCCATAGTTTTTAATGATTCTGGTCTCTCAAAATAGTTGATGGAATTGGTCTTTATGAACATCCATCTAGTTTCAGAATGTCCCAGCATATTTAATGCACTAAAATATAACAAAGTTAAAAACATAAAAGTTTCTTACTGTGTAAGCCAAAAAATTTCCTGATCAATGTATACCTTAAATCCCACGTCTGTCCTTAAATAACACATGAATAAGGAGGTAAGAGTCTGTGCAGATTTTTAGGTGAGACAGCAAATATGTTTTGTATTCTGGGGCTTTCAGTGATTTTTTTTCTGAGTTGTGGTCTGAAGGTAGGAATTTGGTTTTGTGGATACCATAAAGTTTTCTCATTGTAATACGCTTCAGGAAAAGGCAGAGATGTAAAGTTTTAATTAAATAAATCACACATCTTCTATCATTCAAGTTGATGCACAAAACAATAAAAAGTCAATGATAAACCCAGTCATACTTTGGCCCCATACTTTGCTTTGCAAACAATTGTGAAAGTGGATTGAAAATGCATTATTATGCATGTGCGGAAGGGGCCAAACTTTTTAAAAGAGGACTCTGGGGCTTCACACACCCAGGTATTCCCGTGGTTTGAATGCTTTGCAATATCTTTTTCCTTGAGCTTCCACAAGCTTTCCTTTTGCATTCGTTGTCCTTCCATAGTTCTTTGTGCTTTATCAAATCAGATACAACCCCGGCAGGTTTCATGGACTTCCCCTCATAGTCTGGGAGGCTGTCACTTGGGAACAACCAGGAATAAGCTGGCATGTCTGAATTTAGACACCGCTTGTGGTTAATAAACCACATCCTGGCTTGATGGGCCCAAAACAGCCATAGAGAGTGGAATGTCCTGCAATCAGACAACTGTCATGATAGATAAAAAAGAGTAAAGGTTCACAAAAAGGTCCTAAGTTAGCAGAAGTTTGCCCAACACAGAGGCAGTCAGTCTAGGGGCGAAGTAGCAGTTAACCTTTAACATGATTGGTGAATTCAACTGTAACTCTAGACCAATGAGAGGCTGTTGCCGGGGTGGGGGAAAAGTGTCCTTGTTGGATGTAGAAGCAGTGCTTTGTATATGCTATGTTAAGTTGAGATAGTGATAGAGTTGAGTCTAAGTTCAGAGTGTGTGTGGAACTTTGTTATTGCTGAATTCTGTATAACTTTATAGTCTTGTATAACATAGACTTGTGTAACCTTGCAACTGCTAAAGTAAAACCTTCCTATGGAAAGAACATCTTGCGTGAAGGGTATTCTTTTCCAAGTGTGATAGAAGGTTGCATTGAGTGCAAGAAGACCAAAGACCTTCTCATCTTACCAGAGTAGCTCTGCTTTAAACTCTGCTGATAACAACCACACTAGCCCGAGTTGGATGAGTTCAGCCACAGGACAGTGAAATGTCTGAACTGAGCCAACTCTATGGTTCAGAATTTCAGAAGGACAAAGACCTTTGCGCTTAAGCGTCTCTCAAGGGCTAACGGGACCCAACCTACTTCACTTTTCTAATCAATGGGTATCTATTGCAGGTTGATATCTGGTCCCTCGGTATCATGGTAATAGAAATGACAGACGGAGAGCCCCCGTATTTCAATGAGCCTCCTCTCCAGGCAATGCGCAGGATCCGAGACAATTTACCACCAAGAGTGAAGGATCTGCATAAGGTGAGACTTGTTCACATTTCCATGGAGCTTATTCATTAATCCTCTCCTGCCTATTCATGGGCAAACAGCCCAAATATTGGATCTATCTCTATTTTGATCACAAGCAAGGGTGATAGGAGGCTCACCCCCATTTGCCACACTCTGTAAGGCTAAACGCATTCAAACAAAGCAGCTTAAAAAAGAACTTTATTGATATATGCTGCTCTAGGTACAGGGTGCTGGAACTGAGGATTCTTGTCCTCAGTTCCAGTATTTAAACTATTTACAAAAAACAGATAGCCACCAATCAGCTTTTCCCCCTCCTCCCAGCTCCTGGTCTCCCATTGGTTCTGAAGCTCCGGTGGGATGTAGCTTCTCAGTTTGTTTTCAGCACATGCTGGGAGTTGCAGTTCTGACACACCCATCTCTTTTCTGTTGGTACATCAGCATATGGATGTGTGGATAAGGTATGCAAGTATAAAATCCGTACAGTGCAGTTGATATCCCAGAAAAAAATGGAAGAATTGAATTCTCAGTGTGGCCCTAAACACGGTCACAGATGCACACGTGCGCCATTTTTCAAATACGGCACTCATTTCCATAAATTTAAACCCATTTTACTCTGAGTTGGATTGTGCCCTTAATCTACAGATTGGGTCATCGTGTTTGTGGCCTCAACATGACTGGAATTGAATTCCAGCTTCCGCTTATTCCCAGACATTCTGCAAAGTTGGGACTGGGTTTTAGAATGCTGCTTATTCTGAGTTTTGTATTTTAACTATTTATCACTTATTTATTGTGCACATTGTTTTAGTTGTGATTTTGTTGTACACCGCCCAGAGCAATTCGGGGTTAATATTATTAATATAATATTAATTAATTATAATAATAATAATAATAATAATAATAATAATAATAATAATAATAATAATAATAATAATAATAATAATAATAATAATAAAAAAGTCAAGAGCCAGCATTGAAAGAAGTCCACAAGGCTGAGATGCTGAAAGCCAAAGAATCAAAAGAGTATAGAGTCCAACAGTTTAAAACACGAAAGGAGCAGTGGCTAAACAAGCCACTCCATGGGCAGTACTTTAAGAACATTGAAGGGAAGGTTGACAGCAAGCAAACATGGGAGTGGCTCAGAAGGGGAACTCTAAAGAAGGGAAACTGAAGAGCCTGATTTTTTGCTGCCCAGGAGCAAGCATTACGGACAAAATGCAATAAAGACACTAATCGGGAAAAGTCCTAACAATGACCCAAAGTGTCAGTTTCTGCCAAAGAGGGGTGATCGCAAACTGTGGAGCAACATAATTCTGCTGTTGCCAAGAAAAAATAGCCCAAAACTGACTATCTCGAACGCATTACAATAGGCTAGCAGCAATGGTGCACTGGAACCTTTAGCAAAAGTGCACGGCCTGCCCCTGTAGCAAGACCTGGCAACGAGCACAAGCCAGAGAAGACCACAGAAAATGAAGAAGCAAAAATACTCTTGGGACTTTAGAAGGTACAGACAGACAGACACCTGGCACACACAACACCCCAGACATAACAGTGGTAGAGAAAAAAACATGTTTGGATCATAGATGTTGATGTGCCAGGTTGACAGCAGGGTAGAGTGGCGACAAAAGAGCTGGAAAAGAAGATCACAAAAAATACAAGGGACCTAAGCAAATTGAAGTTGAACGATTGTGGCAAAAAAGAACAACAGTGAATCCCACTAGTAGTCGGTGCTCTAGGAGGAATCCCAAGAAATCTTGAAAAACATCTGGAAAGCCTAAACTTGGATACAGAGACATCCCAGTCCACATGCTGCAGAAAGCAGCACTTCTAGGAACTGCACATATTCTTCGCAAATACCTCTAATATCCTAGGTCCTTGGGAAGGACTCGATATTCAGAGATGAATTCCAGACACTTGTGCTGTGTTGTTATGTGTATAATAATAATAATAATAATTTTAAAAAGCAGCAAATATGGAAAACCCAGTCCCAACTTAGCCATGGAGGAGAAGAGAGAAGGCTTTATGGCTACGCCTCAGCACACACCAAATACCATTATTATTGGTTCTCTTCCCAACTGATCTTCCCAACTGCCCTCATATTTACTGACAGCTGCACTTGTATGCTACAGCTACAGCTACACTTGTACTCAGAGGTTGAATCCCCACTACTGTCTTAGCCAGGTTTCAGAATACAAACTAACCAGGTTTGAGGGACGACCTCCCCGGTCGAATCCCCACTACCGTCTTAGCCAGGTTTCAGAACACAAACTAACCAGGTTTGAGGTCGTTTGTGTTCTGAAACCTGGCTAAGACGGTAGTGGGGATTCGACCAGAGATGGATTCCACACCGCATCAATAGAACGCCTTTAGAACGTTTAAAAATATCCATTTTGGTATTTTGTGTTCCCAAAACAGGAGAATACAAGTGTTGCCAGCCAAAACACATCTTTTTCCCACCTGCTGCATGGTGCTCTAGCTCCTATCAGTTTCACAGCTGCGTCCACCGTTTTGTGTGCTGCAGCAAACTTTCGGTGAAGATTCCACCCCGGAAGTTTCCTCTGCTTGCAGCTCACCTGAGCGTGATTTCGCTGTAAAAAGTAGATGCCTAAAGTTTGTTATGGCTGGCAATCCCAGGCACGTGTCATTTTTCCTTTTCTGTTGTTGTTTTGAGGGGGATGTATGCAAAGCTACGGCAATACAAATATGCACGTATTACAGCTTCTCTAATTGTGGCGCCATAGCTTTGCAGACATCCCCCTCAAAACAAAAAAGGAAAGCCACACGTGCACAGGATTGTTAGGCACACATGATATTTTTTCCCTTTGGGGTCGGGGGAGTTCTCTGTTGAATTGATTCAAAACTTTTTTGCCTCGTGCTGCTTTCTATACTCCTCGTGTACTTGATGCTTCAAAGATTGGCCATGCCCTGCCCTCCCCCTCCCCCTCCCAGTAAAAGAATGAACAGAGAAATGTTGCAGATACACAGGAGAGGGGAAACTGACTGAGTTCAGATGATGGCTCCGAGGAGGAAGTTCAGGGAAGGAAAGAATCGTGGGAGATGTAGTCAATAGATCGTACAGGAACTGAAGACATTTTCGAAACGTTTCATTCAGAGAATCATTGCAAAACATTTAAAATGTTTTAAGGCTGCAAATAAAACGTTTGGGGGTAAAAAACAATAGGCTCCCAGGGAGGAAGCATTTTATTTCCTGTCTCAAAATGTTTCAAAAGGTTTGTACAGAAAGGGTCTCAGTGATCCAGTGTTGTCCAACATTATCATAGTTGTCCAGTGATTTCAAGGTCCTGTGTCAATAATGTTAGCACGCTGCCTGGTAACTTTTAATAGCTTCAGACCAACCAGCTCTCGGCAGCGCAGGGAAACAGAAACGGGACCCGACACAGCGAGTATAGTGAAATAATAAAAGGTCTTATTGAGATGCTGGCCTACGTGTCAGTACCTCCGCGCCACGGCAACTGCAGCTGCCTAGCAGCTTTACAACAACTTAAATACACTTTCTCCCGCCCGGGAATCCCGGGGAATACAGGACAACCTACAACAGTGATGGCGAACCTTTTCGAGACCGAGTGCCCAAATTGCAACCCAAAACCCACTTATTTATTGCAAAGTGCCAACACGGCAATTTAACCTAAATACTGAGGTTTTAGTTTTTAAAAAATGGTTGGCTCCGAGGCGTGCGTTACTTGGGAGTAACCTTGGTAGTAGTTGGTGGCTTTGCTTTGAAGCAACCGTGCAACTCTTCAAACGGGTGAATCACGACCCGAAGAGGGTTTACTCAGAAGCAAGCCCCATTGCCAGCAACCCAGCTTACTCCCAGGTAAAGGATCGTGCTTTAGTTCTTCACATGAAAATCAGTGGGGTTTAACAGTGCTTAACAGGGTTACCTACATTGCTTCCCCAAAACTAGGTCTTAGGTTTAATGCTAATAATCGAGACCAGTGGCCCAGGCCAGCCTAGATGTGGGGGGGGGGGGCGCGATCTCCCCCACACACACATGATGAACTCTGTTTGCATGTGCCCACAGAGAAGGCTCTGAGTGCCACCTCTGGCACCCGTGCCATAGGTTCGCCACCACTGGCCTACAACCATTCATTTACAGATACATAGCAACCAACTAGAGTCCAGAGGGCAGTCCCTTCTTGAATTTCCCAGCAGAAGCAGGGCGAGGCGATGACGTAGGCACAGGCGGGAAAACCACAAAAGGGTCCCTTGGGTGCTTGAGGCCAGGAAACGAAACCTAAGACGACGGCACCCTTATCTGCCTGTCGATGGGATTAGGCAGATGGAGGCACTTCTTCTGGGGTCCCCTTTGTCAACGTCCATTCAGAGTTTTTACAAATGAAAGGGACATACCCAGGTGGAGCAGGGGTGGATTCCTGCCTTGGGCCAAGGAGGTTCCATGCAGACACAAATACAAAAGATAGCTATAATTCCTACTTTCTACCTAATACAGTTTGTTCCTACCTAACTTACACAGAAATAAAAACATAGTTCCATCTTTATTTAAAAGCAAGATCAGAAATGGAATAAAATCACTTCTGACTCCGCTATCAGTAACATACTTGTCACCATTGACTTTCCACAGGTTTCCTCCGTTCTCCGCAGCTTTCTGGATCTGATGCTGGTGAGGGAACCTTCCCAGAGAGGAATGGCCCAAGAATTGTTGAGGCACCCCTTTTTGAAACTGGCCGGCCCCCCATCCTGCATCGTGCCCCTCATGAGGCAATATCGGCATCGCTAAGAGAAGGCAGTCTTTCTCTCTCTTTCTCTCTCTCTCTCTGTTGCACAGAAACCAGTGGGAAAACTCAATACTGCGCAGAAAGCACTTGTGAGCGGCCCGGAAGAAGTCATCAACCGCAGTAGATGTGACGGAATCCCTTCCAGACTTACAAAGGGATCCCTTTGCGTCCTGATCAGATTGTCAGCAGCCCGAATTCGTCCCCGGGCAGCACCCGCTGCAGTCAGAGAGTTTTCCAGCCTGCCGACTCGCAAAGCAGAAGGCTGTGATTTGCAGCGCAACAGGAGGAGCACCTGAACTTTCCTTAGAATCTGTGAAACGGCATTTCTACTTCGGAAGAACACTTTCCCGACCGACACAACAAAGAAGCACCTTTTTATCTCAGTTGTAGCAGCGTGACGTATTTTGCAATGAATTTGTAATTTTTTCTGTACATGGCTTTTGATAATTTCCGGTACTTTGATGTCATGACGGTTGTGCTAGTTGAGGTCAAAGGTATAAACTTAAGCAAGCATTTGAGCGAGACTTTTTTCCTACTTTTTTATGTCTTTTGAAGAGACAGGGACTCCAGGAAACTTTCACGGACTCAGTGTCGAGAATTTATTTTCCCATCTGCCCTAGTACATCTTCATTTTGCAAGCGTTTCAACTGCAGAGCACCTGTCCCTCTTCTGAAGACAATGTTTTAAGTATTTCGGTATTGTTCTGAAGAGCTAAGGACCTTGCAAAACGTGAAGGGCTGTTTCCCATCGATATGTCTACCATGTCCTTAACACAACTGTTGTCTGGTAGTTAGGTTGCAGAAAATGCCACACAACTCAGCTGCCACAGAAGGTGCAGACATGAAAGTCTGGTAAGATTGTTACTTGATAGCTGCACCCTGCAGGGCTGGTGGCCAGAGTTAGCGGAGTAGCACCCTCTCCTGTTGCCAGCAACCATACGACTACCAGCAGTTATACACTCGCACCAAGAACAGGAGATTATTTGGTTGCAGGAGGCCCCTCCCATTTCGTGCTGGAAGAAATGCCCTTGGCCCCTTCCACACGTGCGAAATAATGCACTTTCAATCCACTTTCAGGGCACTTTGCAACTGTTCAGAATAGCAAAGTCCACTTGCAAACATTTGTCAAAGTGGACTGAAAGTGCATTATTCTGCATGTGCGGAAGGGGCCCTTGAGGGAATGGAGCACAATCCTTTGGGGTGCTGTGTGGTTTCCGGGCTGTATGGCCGTGTTCTAGCAGCATTCTCTCCTGACATTTCCCCTGCATCTGTGGCTGGCATCTTCAGAGGCTCTGAATCCTCTGAAGATGCCAGCCACAGATTGCAGGCGAAACGTCAGGAGAGAATGCTGCTAGAACACGGCCATACAGCCCGGAAACCACACAGCACCCCAGTGATTCCGGCCGTGAAAGCCTTCGACAATACACAATCCTTTGGTGTGCTTTTTTTTAGCCTTGCCAGTACTAACGAGGCTTACGGGAGCTTGAAAAAACCACACTCCAGACCTTTCTCCGGGAGGCTGTGCGCACCCATGCGCATGATAGAGCAACGACCCTTCCAAACCTGAACCGTGGTCTGCTGAGCTGTTCCAGTGGCAGCCATCGGGTGGTTTTGCTAACATCTGTGCTCCCACCATTACATGTCACTACCTCTAGGACCGGTCCTGCACTTTGCCCCGGCAAACTAGATTCATCCTACCTAGTGCATGCTTTACTGTGCCGGGATCCAACAGCCTGCTTTCACTGCCCATCACAAACTGCAAATCCATTGAGAGGGACACCACAGTGCATGACTAACAGGGTATTTTCAATTTGCTGAGTGGCACTCAAGTCGGTCGGGGCTCCTCTAAATCATGGATTTGCCGTTTGGACAGCGGATGCCATTTTTGTGCAAAAAGTGGTCAAAAACGTCCCGCATGTACACACCGACATCAGGCATCACTGCTTTTGAAATCCAGTCGTTTACCGTTGTTTTCGACACAACATGCATACTCACCCCACCAAAAAAAAGTTACAGATCTGTGTTGACTCGCAGGACAGATGTTCCTGCACGTTCAACTGTGCTCATCCTACTGGCGTAACTTTCGCGTTCATTACTACAGTCATGCTTTGGAGATCAAATCTTGGCTCAAGAAGTCCGGCTGCTGCGCCGGGGGCATTTTCCAATTTGAAACAAAAAGTGTCGTAAGAATGTGTTGATGTGTTTGCCATACAGGGGGAAAATGTCTAAACCCTTTGGGAATGTGAATTCAGCAGTGGCTGCTACAACCAATTTTGTGTTGCTCGTCGGATAGATTTGCATGTTAACCATAGGCCTATAGAGCCCCCCCCCCAGTTATGTGTTTCTTCTTTGTGACCAGTTTGGGAAAGGTGCAATTTCACAGTGTAGCTGAATGGTTCAAGAGTTGTAGACTGGGGTGATCTTTTGTATCTTCAGCAGTGATGCTCCTTGGGCAGCCTTGGGTTCTCTCTCAGCAGCCTGACCTACCTCACAGGGTAATTGTGAGGACACCGTATATGTCACTCTGACCATCCTGAAGGCTGAAATAAACATGTCATAAACGTATCACTATTCGCTACACGAAATTTTGAATGAATTTAGCGTTTAGAGAATTGATACCATAAGAAGTGTCGTTGCAGAACTCTGCTAACTATGTAAATATGAATGATACTTCTGACCGGTTGCCATTTTTCTGATGCTCTGTTTCTTTTTCAGATAAAGTTATCAGACTTTGGATTCTGTGCCCAAGTTTCAAAAGACGTTCCAAAGAGGAAATCCCTCGTTGGAACCCCGTACTGGATGGCCCCAGAGGTGATATCTAGGCTGCCTTATGGAACAGAAGTAAGTAAGAATTGACAGTTTACTACAAACAGCAACATATATCAGTTCTCTCAACAAAAGCAATATTTCTATTGTTTAATTTTTGTTTCATTTTTCATAGTTTTTAATGATTCTGGTCTCTCAAAATAGTTGATGGAATTGGAATTTATGAACATCCATTCAGAATGTCCCAGCATATTTAATGCCCTAAAAATACAACAAAGTTAAAAACATAAAAGTTTCTTACTGTATAAGCCAAAAAATTTCCTGATCAATGTATACCTTAAATCACACATCTGTCCTTAAATAACACATGAATAAGGAGATAAGAGTAACCCTGTCTGTGCAGATTTTTAGGTGAGACGGCAAATATGTTTTGTGTTCTGGGGCTTTCAGTGATTTTTTTTCTGAGTTGTGGTCTGAAGGTAGGAATTTGGTTTTGTGGATACCATAAAGTTTTCTCATTGTAATACGCTTCAGGAAAAGGCAGAGATGTAAAGTTTTAATTAAATAAATCCCACATCTTCTATCATTCAAGTTGATGCACAAAACAATAAAAAGTCAATGATAAATCCAGTCATACTTTGGCCCCATACTTTGTTTTGCAAACAGTTGTGAAAGTGGATTGAAAATGCCTTATTCTGCATGTGCGGAAGGAGCCAAACTTTTTAAAAGAGGACTCTGGGGCTTCACACACTCAGGTTTTCCCGTGGTTTGAATACTTTGCAATATTTTTTTTCTTGAGCTTCCACAAGCTTTCCTTTTGCATTCGTTGTCCTTCCATAGTTCTTTGTGCTTTATCAAATCAGATGCAAGTGGTTGTTGTAAGCTTTCCGGGCTGTGTGACCGTGGTCTGGTAGTTTTTACAACCATAGCCAGACAGCCTGGAAAACCACAAAAAAGAAGGGAGCTCACTTCTCACTAGACACAGTGTGTAACACACTTCTCTCTGTGATACACCCCTGAATATGCCAGCCACAGATGCAGGCAAAACGTTAGGAACAAGATCTACCAGACCACGGCCACATAGACCGGAAAGCCCACAACAACCAGTTGAGTTCGACCTGAAAGCCTTCGACAATACACAGGTACAAGTGGTTTGAGACAGCACAGAGAAGCGATTAAAAATCTGTATACTGGTTGTTGTGGGTTTTCTGATCAGCATAGCCGTGATCTGGTAGTTTTTTGCGACTACAGTCAGACAGCCTGGAAAACTAAAAAAAGTAAGTTGATTCTGGCTGTGAAAGCATTCAACAATACATAAAACATGGAAAGACAACAATTGGAAAAGGAGAAAAATGAGGAAGCTTGGAGGGAAAAATGCTGTAAGTTTGGCAGCCCAACTATGGGAAAAGTCCTCAGTAGCTAAAGTAGCAATGGTTTTCAGGAATTGCTTATGAAATCATGCCATGCTACCATCCTCATCTATATATATAAACGTGAAATTCCACTGACTGACTGACTGACTGACTGACTGACTGACTGACTGACTGACTGCTATGTTAAGTTGAGATAGTGATAAAGTTGAGTCTAAGTTCAGAGTGTGTGTTGAACTTTGTTATTGCTGAAGAGTTCTGTATAGCTTTATAGTCTTGTATAACATAGACTTGTGTAACCTTGCAACTGCTAAAGTAAAACCTTCCTGTGGACAGAACATCTTGCGTGAAGAGTATTCTTTTCCAAGTGTGATAGAAGGTTGCAGTGAGTGGCGGCAGTTAACGATCTTCTCATCTCGACTTCAGAGCATTCCGCTTTGGGTCCTGCTTGATAACAAACCACACTAGCCCGAGTTGGATGAGCTCTGCCACAATATTGTGATCCGTAGGCCCTGTTCAGAGCCAACTCTATGGTTCAGAATTCTGCGTAGTTACAAAGCATCTTTTAGCGCTTTGCCTCTCTCAATGGTTAACGGGATTCAACCTATATTTCCCCACTTTTCTAATCACAGGGTATCTATTGCAGGTTCATATTCAGTCCCTCGGTATCATGGCTAGAAAATGGACAGACGGAGAAGCCCCCCAGATTTCAATGAGCCAGAGAAGCCCCTCTGCGGCAATGCGCAGGATCCGAGACAATTTACCACCGAGAGTGAAGGATCTGCATAAGGTGAGACTTGTTCACATTTCCATGGAGTTTATTCATTAATCCTCTTCTGCCTATTCATGGGCAAACAGCCCAAATATTGGATCTGTCTCTATTTTGATCATAAGCAAGGGTGATAGGAGGCTCACCCCCATTTGTCACACTCTGGCTCATTCTGCACATGCAGAATAATGCACTTTCAAACTGCTTTCAGTGCTCTTTGAAGCTGTGCGGAATGGCAAAATCCACTTGCAAACAGTTGTGAAAGTGGTTTGAAAACGCATTATTTTGCATGTGCGGTAGGGGCCTCTGTAAGGCTAAACGCATTCAAACAAAGCAGCTTTAAAAAGAAGAACTTTATTGATATATGCTGCCCTAGGTACAGGGTGCTGGAACTGAGGATTCTTGTCCTCAGTTCCAGTATTTAAACTATTTACAAAAAACAGATAGCCACCAATCAGCTTTTCCCCTCCTCCCAGCTCCTGGTCTCCTATTGGTTCTGAAGCTCCGGCGGGATGCAGCTTCTCAGTTTGTTTTCAGTGCATGCTGGGAGTTGCAGTTCTGACACACGCATATCTTTTCTGTTGGTACATCAGCATATGGATGTGTGGATAAGGTATGCAAGTATAAAATCTGTAAGCAGTTGATAGCCCAGATAAAATGGAAGAATTGAATTCTCAGTGTGGCCCTAAACACACTCACAGATGCACATGTGCGCCATTTTTCAAATACGGCACTCATTTCCATAAATTTTAAACCCATTTTACTCTTGAGTTGGATTGTGCCCTTAATCTACAGATTGGGTCATCATGTTTGTGGCCCCAACATAACTGGAATTGAATTCCAGCTTCCGCTTATTCTCGAACATTCTGCAAAGCGGCAAATAGGGAAAACCCAGTCCCAACTTAGCCATGGAGGAGAAGAGAGAAGGCTTTATGGCTGACGCCTGTGCCAATACGCACCAAATATCATTATTATTACCTCTCTTCCATAACTGATCTTCCCAACCGTACTTAGCTTCCCGATAACAGCCAGACTTGTATGCTATGCAGCTGCAGCCAGTACTTTGCCCGGTACTCAGAAGATGGATTCCACGCACTCGCGATCAATAGGACGCCTTTAGAACTTTTAAAAATATCCATTCTGGTATTTTGTGTTCCCAAAACAGGAGAATACAAGTGTTGCCAGCCAAAACACATCTTTTTCCCACCTGCTGCATGGTGCTCTAGCTCCTATCAGTTTCCACAGCCAAGGCCCATCGCTAGGGAAGCGGGTATAAACTTTCGGTGAAGATTCCACCCCGGAAGTTTCCTCTGCTTGCAGCTCACCTGAGCGTGATTTCGCTGTCAAGGCTAAAGTTTGTTATGGCTGGCAATCCCAGGCACTTGTCATTTTTCCTTTTCTGTTGTTGTTTTGAGGGGAATGTGTGCAAAGTTACGACAATACAAATATGCACGTATTACAGCTTCTCTAATTGCGGCGCCATAGCTTTGCAGACATCCCCCTCAAAACAAAAAAACAAAAAAGGAAAGGCACACATGCACAGGATTGTTAGGCACACATGATTTTTTTTCCCTTTGGTGTTGGGGGAGTTCTCTGTTGAATTGATTCAAGTTCCTTTATAATTGCAGCAGCTTTCTATACCTTTCGCGGGTATTCTGATGCTTCAAAGATTGGCCATTCTCCGCCCTAAAAAAAAAAAAGAAATTGAACAGAGAAATGTTGCAGATGGCTACACAGGAGAGGGGGAATCCGACCGAGTAAATAGATGATACCGAGAGGAGGAAGTTCAGGGAAGGAAAGAATCGTGGGAGATGTAGTCAATAGATCATACAGGAACTGAAGACATTTTCGGAACGTTCCATTCAGAGAATCATTTTGAAACATTTAAAATGTTTTGAGGCTGCAAATAAAACGTTTGGGGGTAAAAACAATAGGCTTCCATGGAGGAAGCATTTTATTTCCTGTCTCAAAATGTTTTAAAAGGTTTGTGCGGAAAGGGTCTCAGTGATCCAGTGTTGTCCAATGTTATCCATAGTTGTCCAGGGTCCTGTGTCAATAATGTTACCGCGCTGCCTGGAAACTTTTAATAGCTTCAGACTAACAACCTTTTCAGCTCTCGTAGTAAACGAGAGGGGAATAGCATAAAACCGACTACTAAGCAGCGCCGAAAGAGTATAGTGAAATAATAAAAGGTTTTATTGAGATGCTGGCCTACGTGTCAGCACCTCCGCGCCACGGCAACTGCAGCTACCAGCAGCAGCTTTACTTGCAATCCCAGTACATATGCGACGGCAAGTTGTGGTTTCCGGGTTGTAAAGTAATGTTCATTCCATTTTACGGAGTCAATTTGTAGTTAGAATCGGATGTCAAAATCTTTCGGAAAATTGGTGCTTTAATTTCTTGGTAGCCTAAAGCCCATCATTGAAAAGCGAGATTGCCATCAACAGAGTAATCCGGGGCTTATGGGGAGAAACAAAACCTCTAATTAATTTCTCCCGCCTCGCTGAATCTGGGGCAACAAAGGCAGCAACCAGACATTCCAGACATTCAGTCATACATAGCAATTCAATCAGAGTCCAGGCAGGGCAGTCCCTTCTTTGAATCTCCCAGCATAGCAGGGCGAAGCGCGAAGGATGTAGGCGCACAGGCGGGAAACACGCGCGGAAGAGTCCTTAAGGTGCTTGAGGCCACAGAACAAATCCCATCAGACGACAAATACGGCAACTTTATCTGCCCGTTTACGGGATTAGTTATGATTGAGGCGCTTCTTCCGGGATCCCTTTTGTCAACGTCCATTCAGGGTTTTTACAAATGAAAGGGACGTGCCCAGGTAGAGCAAGGGTGGATTCCTGCCTTGAGCCAAGGAGGTTCCATCCAGACACAAATACAAAAGATAGCTATAATTCCTACTTCCTACCTAATACAGTGCCTTGTTCTGCCCGACCGACCACCAAGCACAGAACAAACACAAGTTCCATCTTTATTTGGCGCGCGTCAGTTCTAATGAAATCACTTCAGATCTTCGCCATATCAGTAACATACGTATAATAAATTATTGACTTTCCACAGGTTTCCTCCGTTCTCCGCAGCTTTCTGGATCTGATGCTGGTGAGGGAACCTTCCCAGAGAGGAATGGCCCAAGAATTGCTTGAGGCAAACCTTTTTAAATCTGGCAACGCCCCCCTATCCCAGAACAGCCCTTTCATGAGGCAATATCGGCATCGCTAAGAGAAGGCAGTCTTTCTCTCTCTTTCTCTCTCTCTCTCTGTTGCACAGAAACCAGTGGGAAAACTCAATACTGCGCAGAAAGCACTTGTGAGCGGCCCGGAAGAAGTCATCAAATCGCAGTAGAGGTGACGGAATCCCTTCCAGCATTTACAAAGCGAACTTTAGGTGTCCTGATCAGATTGTCAGCAGCCCGAATTCGTCCCCGGGCAGCACCCGCTGCAGTCAGAGAGTTTTCCAGCCTGCCGACTCGCAAAGCAGAAGGCTGTGATTTGCAGCGCAACATGAGTGAGTTAATCAGAACTTTCCTTAGGTAATCTGCAAACGGCATTTCTACTTCAAAGAACACTTTCCCGACTGGTACACAACAAAGAAGCACCTTTATCATCTCCAGTTGTAGCAGCGTGACGTGATGCAATGAATTGGTAATTTTTTCTGCACATGGCTTTTGATGGCTTCCAGCACTTTTATTTGCCTGACGGTTGTGCCAGTTGAGGTCAAACGCAAACGCAGGCAAGCCGCTGGAGCCAGACTTTTTCCGCCTACTTTTTTGCGTCTTTTCAAGAGACAGGGATTCCAGGAAACTTTCATACGCGGACTCAGTGGGCCGTAGGTGAATTCCTTTCCGTCTCTACCCTCGTCTGGCAGTACATCTTCATTTTGTAACCGTTTCCACTGTATTTTCCCTCTTCCTCGGTGACAATGCTTTCAGCATTTCAGTATCGTTCTGGAAGAGCTAAGGACCCGCAAAACGTGAAGCGGGCTTGTTTCCCACCGGGATGGCGTCTACCGGCGTCCTTAACACAACTGTTGTCTGGTAGTTAGGTTGCAGAAAATGCCACACAACTCAGCTGCCACTGAGAAAGGTACGGTACATGAGGGTCCCTTGGTAAGATTGTTACTTGATAGCTGCACTTTCTGCAGAGACCTGAGTGGCCAGAGTTAGCGAGGTAGCAACCATCTCGCTGTTGCCAGCAAATCCAGCATATATGACAATACCATGCAGTTATATACACTTGCCCGTTGCGCGACAGGAGATTATTTGGTTGCAGGAGGCCCCTCCCATTTCGTGCTGGAAGAAATGCCCTTGGCCCCTTCCACACGTGCGAAATAATGCACTTTCAATCCACTTTCAGAACTGTACTTTGCAACTCGGTTCCAGGAATTGAAGCAAGAGTCCGCTTGCAAAACATTTGTCAAAGTGGACTGAAAGTGGATTCATTCTGCATACAGCGGAAGGGGCCAGCCTGAGGTAAGAATGGAGCGCAATCGCTTTGAAGTGCTGTTAATGGTTTCTGGGATAATGGCGTTGTTCCAGCAGCATTCTCTCCTGACGTTTCCCCTGCATCTGTGGCTGGCATCTTCAGAGGATCTGAATCCTCTGAAGATGCCAGCCACAGATTGCAGGCGAAACGTCAGGAGAGAATGCTGCTGGAACACGGCCAAACAGCCTGGAAACCACACAGCACCCCAGTGATTCCGGCCGTGAAAGCCTTCGACAATACACAATCCTTTGGTGTGCTTTTTTTAAGCCTTGCCAGTACTAATGAGGCTTACGGGAGCTTGAAAAAATCACACTCCAGACCTTTCTCCGGGAGGCTATGCGCACCCATGCGCATGATAGAGCAACGACCCTTCCAAACCTGAACCGTGGTCTGCTGAGCTGTTCCAGTGGCAGCCATCGGGTGGTTTTTGCTAACATCTGTGCTCCCACCATTACATGTCACTACCTCTAGGACCGGTCCTGCACTTTGCCCCGGCAAACTAGATTCATCCTACCTAGTGCATGCTTTCCTGTGCCAGGATCACTCTGCCCATCACAAACTGCAAATCCATTGAGAGGGACACCACAGTGCATGACTAATTTGCTGAGTGGCACTCAAGTCGGTCGGGGCTCCTCTAAGTCATGGATTTGCCGTTTGGACAGCGGGTGCCATTTTTGTGCAAAAGGTGAGCAAAAACGTCCAGTCGCACATGCACGCATGTTCACACCGACATCAGGCATCACTGCTTTTGAAATCCAGTCGTTTACCGTTGTTTTCGACACAACATGCATACTCACCCCACCAAAAAAAAGTTACAGATCTGTGTTGACTCGCAGGACGGATGCTCCTGCACGTTCAACCATGCTCATCATACTGGCGTAACTTTCGTGTTCATTACTACGGTCATGCTTTGGAGATCAAATCTTGGCTCAAGAAGTCCGGCTGCTGGGGGGGGGGGGGGGGTTTTCCAATTTGAAACAAAAGTGTCGTAAGAATGTGTTGATGTGTTTGCCATACAGGGGGGAAATGTCTAAACCCTTTGGGAATGTGAATTCAGCAGTGGCTGCTACAACCAATTTTGTGTTGCTCGTCGGATAGATTTGCATGTTAACCATAGGCCTATAGAGATTTACCCTTATAAGTGCGCCGTAATTATTTCAACGATGGAAGACTTCATTTAATAATGATGATTTTATTTTGCCCCAAACTGATGCGTACTATGAAAGCCATGTATTTTCCAAGTTTTCGCCGTTATCGATCTGACTTTAAAATCACATTGGGCTCTGAATTGGGACTATCACCTTCGATCATTTTGCATCATACAGTTGAATCCCCGCTCCTGCCTCTCAGTAAATAAGTTGGTCATTATTTATTGTAATAAAAAGGAAGAAAAACCCGAAGTCCAATTCCTGCTGATTTCAAGACAGATTTGCCGTGGGCAGGGAAGTTCTTTTACTGCAATAGGCGCAAGAGCAAACCCCAGCAGTTAGAATAGCACACAAAGGAATTGTCTCTGCCGTTTGTATGCCCGATGTACTGGCAGAACTTGGTCCAGGTTGCAAAATGTTTCTAGAATTCCACCTTTCTGTCACGATGGTGTACACAGGGTCCACTCCAGGGGCAAATCATTCTCTTACTTAAGGAGTGGTAAGGGAGGGGCAAATCGTTCCCTTACTTGAGGAGGGGAGGCTAGAGATGAATGAGATGCAACCCTCCCCCCATGGAACATTTCAAGGGGTGGCATGCAAGGGAGGGGAGGGAGGGGGCCGGCAACTGGACATGGCCCACCCACCCTAGCAGAGGGGAGGGAGGGGTGGCATGCATGGGGAGGGAGGGTAGTGAGGGAGGGGTAGCATGCAAGGGAGGGGAGGGGGCCCAGCATCTGAACATGGCCCGCCCACCCGGGGAGGGAGAGGGGTGGCATGCAAGGGAAGAGGAGGGGGTGAGGGGTGGCATGCAAGGGAGGGGGTCTTGGGGGACATATGGGGTCAAATGTCCCCAAGCTGCAGCCATTTAGTCATGTGGCAGTGGGGTGGAAAGTCACCCCCTACACCCCTCCTCCAGGGTCTATAAACTGACTTCAAGACCTGGTGCAAAAAAAAGTTGTTTGGTCGCGGTGCGGGAGGATGGCGCCCATACGAGGGGTGGGGGTGGGGCACAAAACTCAGATTTGGCACTGGGCTATATTTTCCCTAGATTAGCCTCTGGTCCACTCTGACCAATATTGTAACATCTGTCCAGTAAGGGAGCTCAAGGTGATTGGAAGGCCTGTCAGGATGGTGGCCAAGCCACCTGCTGCATCTCCCAAAGTCCCTTGGTTCAGCCTGCACTTGAAGGAGGAGCTGCTGGAGAAGATAAACCCGGAGAGCAGCTTAGAAGTCAGATTCTACATCTGATGGTCTATTGTGTATTTCAAACTACAGCCCTCCAGATGTTCATATGGACTAATAATTCTACTGTGGCCCCTGATGCCAGCCAAGCGGTAGGGGCCTGGGAATTGTAGTCTATGAACATCTGGAGGGACAGTTTGGAAATATCCTGGTCTAAGACATACTGCAGAGCATCAGGTATAAGTTTCCATCTTATAAGTCGAGAAAGGGCACAGAATTTTACTCACACAAAAACTGGGAAAAACTTTATTGAATCGCATATATAAGTTTGAGGGTGGGAAATAAAAGAGCTGCTGGTAAATTCCCCAAAAATAAATAGAGGATACCAATCAAAATTACATAAAATTGAGGCATCAGTAGGTTAAATGTACGCGAACATTTATCGCAAAGAAAAGCAGTGAACTGGCCTCTGTAAGTGAAAAGAGGGTCAACAAGAACAATATTATATTCTTCAACAGGTAACCTTAAAAGTACAAAAACCTGAAATCAATCAGTAAACCAAGCTAAAACACAGGAGAGTTAAAAAATCCTTCAAAAACTGGATTCTTCCTCATCATCTGCCAGGCGTCCAACAACCCAACCAGGTTTTAAGAGGGATATTATCGGTAGAATATGGAAATTCTATTGTTAGCTTCCCATTGTAAACAATGGGGGATGGGGCACCCTTTTGGGGATCAGCACTTTTGGATCCCTCGACCCCAAACCTCTCACCAAACCTGGTTGGTAGCCATAAAGAGATTCTGGATGAGACCTGGCCAGGTTTGAAGAAGTTTGGTCTGGGAGAGGTCCAAAGTTATGGACCCTCAAAAAAGCTGCAGCCTCCATCTACTAATTGCTCGAGCCCTGGAAACAACAATGGGGAATGGGGGCCTTCTTTGGGGGTCCACAACTTGGGACCTCTCGAACACAAGAGATTACCAAACTTATTGTGTATCATCAGGAGTGTCTTCTGAGGGTACTCCTGGAAATTTTAAGTGCCACTAGCATAAAAACCGCGCCCCCTGCTGGCCGGTGGCAAAGCAAAACACACAATTTTTTTTTTTTTTATCGACCCGTGTATAAGTCGAGGGGAGCTTTTTTCAGCAATAAAAATGTGCCGAAAAATTCGACTTATACATGAGTATATACGGATGGTGGTAAACAATTGTATTTCTCCGCATGTGCTGGTGATCCAAAATGGGAACTGTAGTCCATAACATCTGGAGGGCTGTGAGTTTGACACCTGTTGTCTAAGAGATTATGGCAGCTTTTGTGTGTTTTGTGGGGAGGGGCTCTGGGATAGAAAAGGGGCTCTGGGATAGAAATGATAGCCTCCAGTGACACAAAGAGATGCTAAAAGCAGTATGCGCGGATATTACTCGCAGGTCAGCCAACGGGTCATAGAAAGCAGCGTTCAAACTATACCTTTAATAGAGATAATTAAAAATGACTATCAAATAAACCAATTACCAACAATGCAGGATAATACAAAACATGGGCTCCTTGGGCACATGCAAAATAACGCACTTCCAATCCACTTTCACAACTGTTTGGAGATGGATTTTGCTGTTCCGCACCGCTGCAAAGTGCATTGGAAGTGGATCGAAAGGGCATTATTCTGCACGTGCAGAGGAATACAGTGATACCACATCACAAACAGAAAAAAGGGATCCCAACATGTACATAAAAGACAAAAAGTCTCTGTATGACTCAGTGGTTCTCAACCTGGGGGTCACGACCCCTTTGGGGGTCGAACAACCCTTCCACAGGGGTCGCCTAAGTCCATTGGAAAACGGTCTTTTTATATTTTATATATACCAATTTTATGGTTGGGGGTCACCACAACATGAGGAACTGTATTAAAGGGTCGCGGCATTAGGAAGGTTGAGAACCACTGGTATAACTGATATCCCTTCAGTGACAATCCATAAATATCACATGGGAAGTATTCCAATTCCAATTGCAAGATGTTTCGTTGGTATTCTGCCTCAGGAGATGGGCCATGTATAAACATCAGTTCATAGAAACGTCAATAAGCGATAGGGTTAACCCGGGTGAGTTCAACACTTTCAACCTTGGTCTTCTTCAGCCTGAAGTGCTGGTGTTGCATTTCTGGAGGGAGGCCATTGTTATCTCCATAGTTCTTCTGCCCTCTTTCTTCCAACAGTTTCATTTTGTTCCCAGCATCAGTGGAATCGGGGCCTTTCCTTGCTTCTGGAGCAGCTCAATTGTTGCAACCTGCCATGCGAAGCCGCTATAATGACGCAAGGAATAGGGCGGAGACGCAGCTTGAGCATCATCCGTTGGAGAGAAGCCAGTGGCGATCTAGCGTGATCCGTGGATCCGGCTATTCTGATCCGCGGGTCTGGCTAATCTGCCGAGCTGACAATTCCTGGCACCTTTTATTAGGGTTTCTTGGGGAGGCGGGAGAGCGGGAGAATATTGCGCAATACATGAATCATGGGGGCTGCGTACGTGCAAGAGGAAACGTTCCTGTCTGGGCCTAATCCATACCTGGGGGTATGGCTCAGGTCATCCGTGTGTACCATGACACACCCTCATGGATGACCGGCTCAGGAAGAGAGACGGGCCATGTGTGCCTGTTGGTTCTCCTACACCTGTAAGCGGTTTTCAATACCGTCGACCATGGTATCATCCCTGAGCAGCTGTGAGGTTTGGGAGTGAGAGTCAGTGGCAGGTTCCAGATGGTAGAACTGGGGAACAGCTGTTCAGGAGGACCCTGGGAGCTTCCTTGTGGGGTCCCCCAGGCTTTGGTGCTATCTCCAACGTTGTTTAACATCTACCTGAAACTGGTGGGGGAGGTCACTAGGGAATTTGGAGTGGTTGTCACCAGTATGCTGATGACACCCAGCTCCACCTCTTGGTTCCATCTGCATCAGGTGATGAGTTGTTGGTGCTGAACCAATGTCTGGAGGTTGTCATGGGCTAGATGAGGGCAAATAAATTGACATTGAATCCTGGCAAGATAGTTGTGTTGTCGGTGCCTTGGCCCAATGCTCAGGAGATTAAGGAGCATCCAGTACTGAACTGAGTGGGTCTACCTCAGAAGGATAGAGTGTGGGGGGTTTCCTTGATGTGTCATTGTCACTATAATCCCATATGGCAGTGGTGGCGCGAAGGACCTATCAGGTTCTCCAGCTGGTTTGCCAGACCCACCCTTACCTGGACCGGGGTGACTTGGCCACAGTCATCCATGCGCTGGTAACCTCCCAGTTCGACTACTGCAATATATTCTACATGGGACCACCCTTGAAGACAGTTCAGAAGTTGGAGCTGGTGCAAAACATGGCAGCTCATTTGCTGGTGGACATTTCAGGACATCAGCTTAGAACACCTATCTTGAGGGAACTGCTCTGGCTCTCTATTTGCTACCAGGCCCAATTCAAGGTGTTCTGGTGACGTACAAAGCCTGGGCCCTACATATCTGAAGGAATATCATACAGACCTGCCTGGTTGCTGAGGTGGGGAAGGTATCCTGGCAGTCCAATCACAAGATTTGGTGGTGGGGTCTGCCCAGAGGACCTTCTCTGCAGTGGCCCCGGGACTCTGGAACACTCTTCCCATGGAGGTCCGCGAAGCTTCGACTGCAGGAGTTTAAGCTCCTGGCCAAGACCACCCTCTGTAACTGGGCATATGGGTGACCCCTTCAGGGAGGTGCCTCTCTCCCTCCTCCCTTTATATTCCCTTTTATTTATTTTTTGGTACCTGTACCAACTCTCTTCTGGTTTTAACTCCAATTCCAGCCCAAACATTGAAGTTTATTGGGGTGGGTTCTATGTAGACTGGGTCACATGTATTTTTAGGAGTGGTGATGGAGATGGTCCATTAAGGTGGTTTTAGAAGAAGAAGAAGAAGAAGAAGAAGAAGAAGAAGAAGAAGAAGAAGAAGAAGAAGAAGAAGAAGAAGAAGAAGAAGAAGAAGAAGAAGAAGAAGAAGAAGAAGAAGAGGAGGAGGAGGAGGGGAGGAGGAGGAGGAGGAGGAGGAGGAGTCCCCCCCCCCCACCCCCCCCCCCCCCCACCCCCCCCCCCCCCCACCCCCCCCCCCCCCCACCCCCCCCCCCCCCCACCCCCCCCCCCCCCCACCCCCCCAGGGGGAGGAGGAGGAGGAGGGAGGAGGAGGAGGAGTTTGGATTTATATCCCCCTTTTCTCTCCTGCAGGAGACTCAAAGGGGCTTACAATCTCCTTCCCCCCTCACAACAAACACTCCAGAGGTAGGTGTGGCTGAGAGAGCTCCTGAGAGTGCTGGGGATTAGCCCAGGCTTTACACTCCAGAAGCTGGCATGTGTGGGAGTGCACAGGCTAATCTGAATTCCCCAGATAAGCCTCCACACCTCAGGCGGCAGAGCGGGGAATCCCAACAGAGGTGTAGTGGTTAGGAGCAGGTGCACTGTAATCTGGGAAACTGGGTTTGATCCCCCACTCTGCCACTTGAACTGTGGAGGTTTATCTGGTGAGTCAGATTAGCTTGTGCATTCCAGCACATGCCAGCTGGGTGGCCTTGGGCTAGTCACAGTTCTTCAGAGCTCTCTCAACCCCACCCACCTCGCAGGGTGTTTGTTGTGGGTGGGTGGGGGAAGGGAAAGGAGATTGTAAGCCCAGTTGAGTCTCCTTACAGAAGGGGGATATAAATCCAAACTCCTCCTCTTCTTCTTGTATTTTTATGGTGTTTTTATTATTGTACCCCCCATTCCACCCCGGGACTATGATACTGGGCAGGAATTAAATATACAGAAAATAAATAAATACTTTTTTTGCAGAACCTTCAAACGTTTTATTAACAGTTCATTGTTTGTAGAGAAGCTGAGGTCATTTCCAAGTGAATGTCACCAAAATAATTTATATATATCTCTGTAGATTTGCATACATTTTTAAAAGTGCTCTACATCAATCGACATGGTTTGGGATCGATTATTTCCTGCCGCCCACATGTATTTATATATATATATATACACAGATATATTTATAACACCTGAAGAGATCTGCATAGTAATATGAATATTTTGTGGCTGTTGCATTTTGAAATCATGTTGCAGCGAGCATTTGTCAATCACGATACATGCAAAGTGCCTCGCCCCAGAAGCGGTTCCCTGTTAGCTTACAGCAACGACGCCCTTGCGCGTAGCTGTCGTGAGGTGGCTCCGAGGCGCGAGCATTCCCCAAAAGCATAGGTGTCAAACTTGCGGCCCTCCAGATGTTATGGACTACGCTTCCCATCATCCCCTGCCAGCATCATGTAGTCCGTTATGGAGGGCTGTGAGTTTGACACCTGTGCCCAAAAGCAATTTTTTTAAAAAAAAATGTCCTCAAGCTAGAAATCGCAGAACCTTGTTTGCCAACTGCTTGAAAAAGAATAAAAGCTGAAATCAGCTGGTGGAATGATGATTGGGTCAGGTGAACAGGGGGTTGGCTGGTATTTGTTTTCTTCCAAATGGCATTATTCCTTAGGGAATTGGAAGAAGTGGGGTGAAAGCTCGACTTTCCTGGCTCTTCGTCGTGTTCATTTTTGGTGCTTTGAGATCCCTTGTCGTCGTCTCAGCCGATTTCTCGGAGCAGAATGCGACAGGAAACATAGCGCAGTGGTTAGAAAGTTAGAGTAGGATCTGGAAGACACAGGTTTGAATCCCTGCTCTGCCGTGGAAGCTTGTGGAATGGCTTTGGGTTAGTCCACATCTCTCTGTCTAACACACTCAACAGTAGGTTGGGCAGATACAATGGAAGAGAGAATGTGGTGTTGTAGGCCCCTTTGGGTCCCCGCTGGGGGAAAAAGAGGGTTATAAATATCTAAACCAGCCATTCTCAACCAGGGTTCCCTGGTACCCTGGGGTGCCATGGCAACACTACCGTCCCCCCCCCCTCATTTTTTTGGTGTCTCCCACTGGCGCCAGCAAGGACATGGAGCTGGCCCATGGGGCAGGGCCTGCCACAAGGTCAGCAGCCACCACCACCCCCAGTGCTACCCTTCACCCTGGGAGGAGAAGGTGGGGGTGTGGCAAGCAGAGGCAATGGGAGGGGAAGGCGGAGCCTCTGCTGGCCGAAGGAGCAGCCCGGCTGGGCCGCCACTGTGCCCCCCTTGGCAGGCTCCCGCTGGCTAATGTAAGTGGGGCATGGGGGTGGAGGGGGCCCAGAGCAGGCATTGCCCCTGACGCCATCCCCCCCTCCTCTGGGAAGGGAGAAGGGAGAATGGGGGGGAGGCTGACAAATGTAGGAAAAGGTCCCCTGTGCACTGATGATTCTCCAGAGATGAAAATGTCACCCTCTGCCCTGAACATTAAACTGCTGAGAAATGGCTTCTTCCCCCACGCCCTCCCCATTTGGTCATCAAACAATCGATTGTTTCCTTGTGTGGGCCCCTGATCTATAGCAAAAAAAAAGAAGTGTATTTTCTGCATCTCCCTGACGGGTCCCGTCTTGGCTATCCCATGTGCTTGTACTCAGATCTGTCTCGTGGGATTTGAACTTGAGTGCTAGCGGTCATTTTGAGATGGAGGTGGTAGACCCCGAGAATGATCACAATGATCAGTCCCAAAATCAAGCCCAGAACAAGAGGAAGAGTCTCTTCTAATTGTTCCCTTTGGTCCACAGGACACTTATGTTCTGCAATACAGAAGGGAGAGAGAGAAAGAGAGGCAGATTTAGTTGTTGCAAATAAGAGACTTCTCTGAAACAAAAGATGACATCCAGAAATATGCGAAATTGGAGAAGAAACTAATATTAAAATGGTATTGAACACCGAAACAGTTGGCATATAGGATAAAGGGACTCAGCCCGAAATGTTGGCATTGTGGGGATAAAAATGCAATTTACACCCATATGTGGTTAGAATGTCCAGAGGTAAAACACCTGTGGGAAAATGTTACAATGGATATGGAAAAATGTGTGAATGTAAAAATAAAGATAAATATAGATCTATTATTTATAGGCATACTGGATTATACAATAATAGAACAAAGAAAGAGAATCCTTTTTAAACTCATGATCAGAGCGGCCCATGTAGTAATAGCATTTGGGTGGAAGGACAAAAGAACCTGGACAATACAGAAATGGTTGGAATATATATGGGAACAAATACAATTGGAAATTTTTGACATAATGTCAGGAAACCAAAGAGGGCAAGAAAAACAAAAAGATATGAAGCGGATCTGGACTGAATTCAAAGACCGGTTAAACGAAATTGGAATCACAGAAGAAAACTGGAAAAGAAGATTAGAAAGAATGGACCTGCTGCTGCACATTTAAAGAAGAAAAGAAGAAGGGGGGAGTGGGGAAAGGGGGTAAAAGGATATGGAGGATGAAATATAAAGATGTATAATACAAATCTGTAACAATCCAAAATATCAATAATTTTTTTTTTAAAAAAAGATGACATCCCAGGAGCTGTCAACAAACCCAAATCTAAGCACGTGACAAGGCGAAGAGGAAGATTATTTGATGACAGACCTCCCATTGGTGTCACTATCTGCAGCAGTATCCCTCTACATACAGAAGCCTCGAAAACAAAATATTCAGCTCCCAGGGATGTTGAAGAAATGTTGTCACCACAAAGCGCGGCACAATTTTACTGCAGCTCCGCTTTTCCCTAAGTTTGGGATTTCGGCAAATTCATAGGGGATAGCTCCATCAGCTGCAAAGTGTAGTCACAATAGCAGGTAGTCACGGTGGTTGGAACTAGCAGAGCAAGATCCAAATCCATGCAGGCCAGCCTGCCACTGTGAGGAGAGGTGAGGGAGGAAATTGACATCAGAGGAGCAGGTCTGGTTGGAAAGGGAAGGGGCATCCATTTCACCCTCTTGCCCTTCGTCCCTTCAACACAAACTTCACAGAAGTCCTCCATGAAAACTGCAAAACCGTTCCCAGTGTTAGAAAAGGCAGAAGGTACATCAGAGGTGGGATCCAGCAGGTTCTCATAGGTTCCCGAGAGTAGGTTACTAATTATTTGTGTGTGCCGAGAGGGGGTTACTAATTGGTGATTTTGCCACATGATTTTTGCCTTAGTTACGCCCCCTCCTCTCAGCAGTAGCGCGCAGAACTTGAAGCAGTCTAGCAGGAGGTGCAACGGCGTGTGTGACAGCCTGCGCCTGCGTGCATTCGTTTCCCGCCCAAGGACTGGCGCAGCAGCTGCGTCCTTGCCACAGCCCTGCCCAGCAATGCCCCGCCCACGGAATGCCCAGCCACGCCCCCCGGAATGCCCCACCCCGCCCCATTGGCACTATGCCATTGTTTGAATCCCACCACTATGAGAACCGGTTCCTAAAATTTTTGGATCTCACCACTGAGGTACATCAAGGAATGCAGTTCCACATACAGAGGGGAAGTGGTTTGCCCAAAACATCCCAGGAAGAGAAGCAGAGTTTGAATTTACAGTTATCCCTTCCACATGGTGACTTTCCCCATCATGGCTTTGATATATCGCAGGTAGGTGTAAGAAATTAGATAGGAATTGGGGGAGAGGGGGAGTTATGCAGAAGCCGCAGATGATATGTGAAGACAAGCAGATGACACAGAAAAGGTTTAGAAACTCAGCAATGCATAAAATATATGTACAGTACCGCAGGATATCGACATATTTTATCTTTCAATGCCACAAATATACACGATTTCTTTTTTAAAGTTGAAATAAAAGAAAACGGAAAAAATCAGACTTGTTCTCTGGTATGAAGAAAGGGCCCAAAAAATGTTATGCAAATTTGCAGATTACAGGGGGCACCGTGCCCCAAACCCCTGCAATGTGGAAGGGATAACTGTATACCCCACCTTTCCCTCCCGGAAGCATTCTCAGAGTTGCTTACAAACTAATTTCCCTTCCCTTCTCCACAACAGACACCTTGTGAGGTAGGTGGGGCTGAGAGAGTGCTGAGAGAACTGTGACTAGTCCATCAGCACAAGAGAGGTCTTGTTTTGCTAGAGCACAGAATCATTGCCACCAGAGAACCACAGAATCCTCACTGGCTGCCACAATTCAGTTGACAAGGGGAAGATGGCATCTCTGACTATTGTTGTTGTGGTTGTTCCGTAATGCTTGGTGTAGTGGTTGACAGCAGTGAACTCTAATCTGGAGAAAAGGGTTTGATTCCCAGCTCCCAGCTGTGGACAACAATCTGGTGAAGTGGGTTTGTTTCTCCCCTCCTCCACATGGAGCTTGCTGGGGGACCTTGGGCCAGTCACCAGTGGCGTATTTACCTAGGGGACATGGGGTACGCTATGTCCCTGGGCGCTCCCTAATGGGGGGGGGGCCAAAATTTTCAGGTTCATTTGTGGGTTTTTTTGTATTTTTAAGTGTTTTTCAGTTTTCAGCCTGCAGGGGATGCAGGTTTTAGTCTAACAGTGCCAAAATTTCAGGTATTTTTCAAGAGACCCTCCTGATGATACTACCCAAGTTAAGTGAGGTTTTGTTCAGGGGGTCCAAAGTTATGGACTCCCAAAAGGAGCACCCCCATCCCCCATTGTTTCCAATGGGAGCTAATAGGAGATGGGAGCTACACTTTTGAGGGTCCATAACTTTGGACCCCCTGAACCAAACTTCACCAAACCTGGGTGGTATCATCAGGAGAGTATCCTAAAGTTACCCTGAAATGTTGGTGCTGTTAGCTTAACAATTGCACCCCTGACAGCAGGCACCCTCCAAGTTTCCTCAGATTCTCCTTTTAAATCCACCCCCCTTGGCATGGACTTAAAGGGAGAATGTGAGGTCCCCAGTTTAAACATTGAAAGTGATGCTGTTTGGGGGTGGATCCACTGGAGGTGTTTTGTGAGAGATGCTGCTGACATTTGTTTGGTAAATGTTTTGCTGGGGGTGATTTGTGAGAGATTTACATGCTTAATACCCACTTGCACTGGCTTGGAGCTGTTTCTCAGGCTAACAACCTACCTCATAGGGTTGGTGTGAGGACATTTGGAGAGTTGGTGGGGAGAGAGCCGTGTGTGTTTTGCTGGGGGTGGAGGTTGGTGATTTGTGAGAGATGCTGCTGACATTTGTTTGGTAAATGTTTTGCTGGGGGTGATTTGTGAGAGATTTACATGCTTAATACCCTCTTGCACTGGCTTGGAGCTATTTCTCAGGCTAATAACCTACCTCATAGGGTTGGTGTAAGGACAAAATTAGGAAAGAGAATTGGTGGGGAGAGAGCCATGTATGTTTTGCTGGGGGTGGGAGATGTTTTGTGAGATGGTGAAAAAAAATCATTGTTTGGTCGTGGTGGGGGAGGGTGGCCGCCCATACTGGGGGGGGGCAACTCAGGTTTTGTCCCTGGACTCCAGTTTGCCTAGATATGCCTCTGCCAGTCACAAATTTCTCAGAACTCTCTCAGCCCCTTCCATCTCACAAGGTGCCTATTATGGGGAGAGAAAGGAAAAGGAGTTGGTAAGCCGCTTTGAGATTCTTTACAGAAGAGAAGAAAAAGAAGAAGAGTTGGATTTATATCCCACCTTTCTCTCCTGTAGGAGACTCAAAGGGGCTTACAATCTCCTTGCCCTTCCCCCCTCACAACAAACACCCTGTGAGGTAGGTGGGGCTGAGAGAGCTCCAAAGAACCGTGACTAGCCCAAGGTCACCCAGCCGGCGTGTGTGGGAGTGCACAGGCTAATTTGAATCCCCCAGAGAAAAGTGAGGTATAAATCCAAAAGCTTCTTCTCTTCTTCTGCTCAAGAGTTGCTGCTTCCTCTTTCCAGATTGTCCCCAAATGGTGTCCAGCGGTGCCTCTCGTGCACTTACCTTCGCCGTATTCGAAATCAGAGCTGATGTCAAAGGGCTGAAGGCGGACCTCGGAGAGCAAGAGCACTACCGATTTTTGATGGTCGCTGGATGTCATGGTGATTGTCTGTTGAGCCTGGCATTCGTAGGACTTCCCAGCAGGGGTGACCAAGGCTGAAATGCGATGGGTGGTGGCGGTGTGCTTTCCAGCTGCCAGGAAGACAGAGAGGGCAAGGAATGAGCACCACTCCAAAAGCTTGAGCTCTGCCACAGTTCCTGATGTTTTGGGACTACAATTGCCTCACTTTAATGCAAGAATATATGGGGGATTTCCCCACTCACCTTCTGCTGCGCGCTACTCTGGAAAAGTAGCGTGGGGTCCAGCAGCGCTCCCCACTTGCAAGGGCGGCAACCACGCAGCCGCCCCGACGCTGCCGCTCTTGCACCACCTCAGCGCATGTCATTCCTGGCGCTGAAGAAATGGCACCTTTTGATGACCCTGCACAGAGCGCGGGGTCGCGGGGAACCCCGAGAGCACGCCAGGAATGACCCGCGCTGAGGGGGCGCGAGAGCAGCGCGCAGCAGAAGGTGAGTGGGGAAAGCCCCATGGACAACCAAACTGGAGCAGACCACTGGTCCATCTAGTCCAGATGACCTGTTTCCATCAGTGGCCAATCAGATGTCCTAGAAAAGCCCACTAGCAAAAGTCCTCCCTTGCTGACTCTTCTGACAAACTAGAGGTCCCATTCAGCTCTGGTAGCATAAGGGTATGTTACTCCAGTCAATAACAAGTCTCAGAAACGGCTCAAGAGCTTTATTAGAACTGTGTCAGCCCAACGGCCAGATAGCCAAAACTGGGAGTTTGGTTCTCTGGCCCCCGGTATATACCTGTAGGTTACAGTTTGACTCAGTCCGTAATCTCCCCACTCTCGCATTCCCATAATATCAGCATGTGAAAGGACAGTTGAGAAAGAGGCATTGTTTTTGGGATAGGCGGTTTACTCTGTCAGGAAGGCTGATAAGGAGAAACAGTCAGGCACTATTGAGCTAGTTACTTGCAAGTGAGAAGAGGCCCCATGGCCTCGGGCGATGATAATAGCTGGGCCATCTGCACCAACGCGTTGTACGTGTGATCTGCCAGGCCAAGCATGGTGCAGGCCTGACAGGTAGCTGGTAGCCAGTGATAGTTCTGTGTGCGGGTGTGTGAAGGGCCATCAAGTTGCAGCCAACTTGTGACAACCCCACCAAGGCGCTTTCAAGGCAAGAGATGTTCAGAGGTGGTTTGCTATTGCCTTTCTCTGCAGAGTCGTCCTTGTAGTGGCCTCCAGTCCAAGTAGTGGCCCTGCTTAGCTTCCGAGAGCTGACAAGATTGAGCTCTCCCAACTTCCCACCCAGCCATGGTCCACTCCTCCCCTAACATGTCCAACCTCTTCTTAAACCCACCAGAGCCGCATTTCATGCCTGTCAGTTATGCAAGCTGATTCACCAGGAGACACATTCAGCATTTCACCAAGGTTATGATGTGGCTGCCGCTCTTATTAATGTGTTCAAAAATCGTAGTGACCAATCCTAACATGGCTGAATTCGGGGAGGCAACAACCAGGTTCCTCCTCGATCCCTGTCTCCAATATGATTCTGCACCATTTGTGGTCAGGAACTGGACACAAACACCCTTCTGTCAAAGGGTTACACACTACAGGCTGCTAGAAGTGGGCAAGGTGGATCCCACACCTTGTGAAAGTCACTCAAAGCCTTTTGGTGCAAAGACATGGTGCAAAGACAAGAAGAAGAAGAAGAAGAAGAAGAAGAAGAAGAAGAAGAAGAAGAAGAAGAAGAAGAAGAAGAAGAAGAAGAAGAAGAAGAAGAAGGAGGAAGAAGAAGAAGGAGGAGGGATAGGGAGGAGGAGGGAGGAGTGATGGGAGGAGGAGGAGGAGGAGGAGGAGGAGGAGGAGGAGGAGGAGGAGTTTGGATTTATACCATGCCTTTCTGTCCTGTAAGGAGACTCAAATGAGCTTACAAACTCCTTTCCCTTCCTCTCCCCACAACAGACACCTTGTGAGGTAGGTGGGGCTGAACGTTTCTTAAGAGAACTGTGACTAGCCCAAGATCACCCAGCAGGCTTCATGTATAGCAGTGGGGAATCAAACCTGGTTCTCCATATTAGAGTCCACCTGCTCTTAACCACAACACCACACTGGCTCTCAGTAGAATAGAATTACAGTAGAATATTGAACGAGGGCATAAAAGGCAGAGTTCATTCCCACTACATAGGCAGAGGGGCCCACACAGAAAGTTCCCTGGGAGTGTGGCAGAAGAACCGGATTTCTCCCTGTACTGCTCATCCATGGAATGGAATGAGAAAGGCTGTACAGGGATACAAAAGATCTGCCCAGGTCTCCCATTCCCTGTCACAGCAAGATCTCTGCATATGACAAGAGAAGAAAAGGGAAGACGGGACTTTCCAACATCCTGTTGGGAGTCCACCATGCCCAAGATAGAACAGGAACTGATGTCATCACGTTTGGAAAATCAGTTTCAGAGCAACGCATCTGGGAACTGTGGTCACTTTCCCCTGCCCCCCCCCCCATCCTAACTCACAAAAATCAGGCTGGAGTGCACCATTCTTTCCCTCCCTTTTATTTTCACAACAACTCTGTGAAACTGAAAGGATGTGCAACTGTCCCAGGATCACCCAGCAAACTTCGTGGCAGAGCTGAGAGTGGAACCCAAGTCTTCCAGATCCTAGTCCCGTGGTGGTGAACCTGTGGCACTCCAGATGTTCCTGGACTACAATTCCCATCAGCCCCTGCCAGCATGGCCAATTGGCTGATGGGAATTGTAGTCCATGAACATCTGGAGTGCCATAGGTTCACCACCACTGTCCTAGTCTAACACTACACTACACTGCACCCTACTCTTGCTTTGATAAGTTGATAAGTCATCCTACTAAGGGCAGCTTTTCAGCCTCAAGAATACCTTGCAGGGAAGACTAGGCTGAGATTTGCTCATGTAAGGTATCATCGCTAAGGCTGCATTTGAACCCAGCTCTTCCACACACAAGGCCAAGGGTTTTGACACATAGATCATGGTAGCTTTCCGATCGGAAGAACTGCAACAAATCATAGCAGTCAGTAAATGTGGACTTGTAGGATGAAGACCTACAGCGTGAAACACCAAGCTTCGAACTAGCTGTACGTGTGCAGAATCTCAAGTCTAACAATGCACCACAGAACTCTGCAGGGCTGTTCATGTGACTGAAGCATACACAGAAATCATAGTAAGCAGAGATGCGGTCCAGGTTCAAACCCCCCACCCCACACAAGTTGGAAAGCCACTGGAATAAACGCTTTCTAAGCACCTAACTAGGCTGCCACGTCCCATTAAGCCATTTGCCTCTGAACTGAACCCCAGCCTTTCTCATGACTGATGAGCATTTTTAGAAAAAGAGATGAGTTCTGTTTCCTGTACAGCTACACAATCATTGTACATAACATCACACCCTTTGGACCTATCCGCATAGGTGAAACAGATGCCTTTCAAACCATTTGACAGAACGGATGTCTCTCACCCACACACAACAAAAATGGGACCCATGCTTGAAATGGAAAATGACTTTCTCCCCAACGCCAATTTAGAACAGAAAACTAAACATTGGATTTAAGCAATTCAGTGTTAGAATTCACTTCCAAGTAGAGGCAAGGCTTTATAAACAATGGAGAGCGATTTTTTCTGTATGCTTCAGTATGGCACATAAAGAAAGAAAGAAAGAAAGAAAGAAAGAAAGAAAGAAAGAAAGAAAGAAAGAAAGAAAGAAAGAAAGAAAGAAAGAAAGAAAGAAAGAAAGAAAGAAAGAAAGAAAGAAAGAAAGAAAGAAAGACAGACAGACAGACAGACAGACAGACAGACAGACAGACATAAAGAGTGACAGAAAGACCGAATGAACAACAGAGAGAAAGAAAGATCAAATGAATAGCAGAAAGAAAGGACAGGAAAAAATGACTGAAAGACTGAACAAAGACGGAAGGAAGGAAGGAAGGAAGGAAGGAAGGAAGGAAGGAAGGAAGGAAGGAAGGAAGGAAGGAAGGAAGGAAGGAAGGAAGGAAGGAAGGAAGGAAGGAAGGAAGGAAGGAAGGGAAGGAAGGGAAGAAGGAAGGAAGGGAAGAAGGAAGGAAGGGAAGAAGGAAGGAAGGAAGGAAGCACGGAAGGGAGGGGGAAGGAAGGAAGGAAGGAAGGAAGGAAGGAAGGAAGGAAGGAAGGAAGGAAGGAAGGAAGGAAGGAAGGAAGGAAGGAAGGAAGGAAGGAAGGAAGGAAGGAAGGAAGGAAGGAAGGAAGGAAGGAAAGACCAAATGAAAAACAAAAAGAAAGAACAACACAAAAAATGATAGAGAGAAAGACTGAATGAACAGCACAAAAAAGACCAAACAGCAGAAAGAAAGAAAGAAAGAAAGAAAGAAAGAAAGAAAGAAAGAAAGAAAGAAAGAAAGAAAGAAAGAAAGAAAGACAGACAGACAGACAGACAGACAGACAGACAGACAGACAGACAGACAGACAGACAGACAGACAGACAGACAGACAGATGAGAAAGAATTATAGAAAGACTGAATGAACAGAGAGAGAAAAGACCAAAGAAAGAAAGAAAGAAAGAAAGAAAGAAAGAAAGAAAGAAAGAAAGAAAGAAAGAAAGAAAGAAAGAAAGAAAGAAAGAAAGAAAGAAAGAAAGAAAGAAAGAAGGGAAATGGAAGAGTGTCATTCCCGTCTTCCCTTTCAAAAATAGGAGCATCGTGCAAGTGAACAAGGTTAAGCTTCAGTGGAGAAGTCAGGTTTTTGAAAGAATCTCGTGAAGGGGGTTTTCCCCCCCCCCCCCCCCCCCCCCCCCGTTTTTATTTGGTTTGCAGAAGAAGGAAAAATCCTCAACCTAATTTCCATAAAGAGCCTGAAAAATGCCTTGTGGAGTAAGCAGGCCAAAAGTCAAAGAATCCTAAATCCTTCTTCGCAGGTCTAGAGCCGGGGGGGGGGGGCGGGGGGGGCTCCAGTGGGGAGTCCGAGGCTTGAAGGATTTCCCCTATGGAGTGTGGGGCTGGATCTGCTGCCAGGGGACTGGACCAAACAATGGCGCACCTGTGATAGAGACTCTTCACTCCGAATTAAAAAAGGGCAGAAAGTGAAAATATGTCGCTTTTTAGTGCCATTCTTTTCGTGTCTACTTAGAAGTAAGTCCACCTTCGTCCAGTGGCGCTGCCTCCCAGCTAGGGTGATGTTGCCTGTTGGCAACTCCCTTCAGACCAGCGCCTGGCTTTCCATCTCCTCCAGGGCAGGGCCTGGCCCAAGCCATTCTTTTCGGAGGAGGGAGCGAAGGAAGGACGAAGATCAGGTGGAAGAAACGAGGCAGGACAGGCAGGGCCAAGCAGGGAAGGCGCAGCCATTGGAGGGAGGCGGCCCGGCCTTTTTCTCCGCAGTGCGGACTTGGGTTGGGCGGGATGGTGGCAGGAGGGGGCCAACTGGACAGACCCAGAAAGGCCGGGCTCCCTATCAAGTGTTTGCAGGGCTGGGACCCAACTGCCAAGGCCGGGAAGGAGCTAACTTGGGATCCTTGCAGAGAGCCAACCTGGTTCCCTGGTTAAGAGCAGGTGGACTCTGATCTGGAGAACCGGGTTTGATTCCGCACTCCTCCACTTGAGTGGCAGGCTCTTATCTGAACTGGATTTATTTCCTTCTCCTCCATGTGAATCCTACATCTGGCAGGACTCTCTCAGCCCCACCTGGCAAGTTATCTGTTGTGGGGAAGGGAAGGTGCTTGGAAGCCTCCTTGAGGCTCCTTAAAGGCAGTGACGAGCAGGGTTTAAATCCAAGCCCTTCTTCTTGGTGCAGATGCTGGATTCGCTCTCCAGCCCAGTCTGGCTTTTTGACTCCCCCGCCCTCGGCCCAAAGCCGGGAGTCTCCCACTGTCCCCCACGGCACTCACGGTTGACGGCGTCTTTGAAGTAGGTGGGCTCCGAGCTGTCATAGACGAACTGGACTCGGCTCAGCTTCCACCAAGCCTCCGGGCCTCGGCTGGTGTTGCGGCCCTCCTGTCAAGGCAAGGAGGAGAAAGAAAGGAGGCCGATCAAGGAAGCCCCCCGCGGGATCCAGGAGGCGCTTCAGCCAGGCTCGGACCGGGGCTGGCTGTGCCCGAGGGCCTGAAACGGAGCAGGACGAAGGGCCAGCTTCTCTGGACGGGAACGTGGCTTTAGATGCTTTCGGATCCTACCTGCAGCGTGGGGAGTCCCTAGGCCCCCCCGCTCCCCATATCTGTCTAGAGAGGATGCGCCCTTGGCCTCGGAAGAACTCCTCGGGGGTCAACTTTTCCCTCTTGCCTTCTTCTCCCGCCTCCTCCCCCCTTGCCCGGGGTGGTTCCCCCTTTACCTTGAGAAAGGACAGCCGAAGGCTGTAGGCCCGCTTGGCCCAGAAGATCTCGATTTCGGACTCGTGGGGGCCGCATTTGCCCTGCTCCTCCGCCCCCCGGGAGAGCGGGATGGAGGCCTGCTCGGTGATCATCTGCGGGGACCAAGGAGCGGCTGTCAAGGGCCCAACCCCGCACTCCTCCAGGGCTTCCCGGGGAGCTGCAGGCCCAGCCGGAACCCCCCCGGCAAGCAGGTAGGAAGCGACGCTTCCTCTCGGAGCCTTCGGACCGCGCTGCCAAATGGTCAGGCTCAGGCGTGGTGGGGAGGTCATACGGTGGAGTCTGCGCCTCCCCAACCCCCGCAACAACCCACCACGGGTTCTCTACTACGGGTTGGATAGCCGGCCTTCCTCTTAGAGAACCGCCGGGAAGCTCTCCTTGCAGGTAGGAAGCGACGCTTCCTCTCGAACAACCGTCCCTCCAGCAACATCGAGCGAGGAAGAGGAGCTCCATATTCCCGCCCGCCCCCCCTTCATAAAAATGTGCACAGCTCCGTCAAACGGTCGGCTGGCGATGTACACAGCGTGGGGACGGCGAGGGCAGGAAGCAGCTGCCCCGAGGGGCCGGGCCGAGGACCGGAACCCCACCCAGGCCGGTTCAGCCTCCGCTCGCTTCAGCCCGGACTCACTGTTTGCAAAGGAACTGTGGGCGGCCTTCACGAGGAGAAAGTTTGTGTGGGGTTTCTAATGTGTGTGCGTGTGGGCGACGCATCGCCTTAGCAACACTTGGCAGCGAATTGGGGGGGGGGCATGGTGGGCAACGACACCTGGCGAACAGCGGGAAAGTTCAGGTGATCCTCCGCGCTCAGGAGAAAGCAGATCTGGCTGCGCTGTCATCCGTCTGGGTGGGGGGATGGATATTCTTGCCCACCAGAAGAAATCCAGCAGCAAAAGGTTTCTCCAGTGCAATAGGGTGTGGAGCCCCCCCTTGTTCACTCAGACCCCCCACCCCACCCCATGGAAGCCAACGAAGCTACCCCCGCTGCGGAACCTGCGCTTTTCACTTTCTTTCTAAAGTCGGGATCCCAAATGTGGGGGGGGGAGGGGGAGAAAAGACGGCTCTTACATCCACAAAATTGCTCGCCCAAACGTCGTAGGGGACGATGAACCTGGCGGCGAATTCCGCCATCAGACAGGTCGTCTCGTTCTCACGCACCGCGAAGATCACCTTCTCCGGGTTGGGCGAGAGACCCGACAGGTTCTCCACTTCTTGCTCGGCCGCGCAGCCGACCAGGACGCCTGCGGGGAACCGAGCGGGAGAGAGAGAAAGAAGAACGGGGCTTGAAAGAAGAGTTTCTTCCACCGACCAGACAGGCCGAGAAGTACCTGATCCAAGCCGCAGAAAGTCTTCCAACCCAGCCCGGCTTTCCCAGTCGCCTGACCCAGGAAAAGAGGGTTAAAGTCTACCCCCCACACACACACACACACTGGAAAGAGGGGTGTCTTTCCTGGCTGTCACCCTAACCCAGCCGGTTGCTCGCACGATCTGCAATACAGGGAGACCCCAGCCTAATTGGCCTGGGCGGAGGGGAGAAGAGCAGAGATGCAACGCTGCAGGGGAAGGGTCTACTCACAGAGAAAGAGAAGGAGCCCCCGGACGGCCGGGCTGGATGGCCGGGTCCCGTGCATCGGCAGACCCATGGCTCCTCACGAGTAGGGAGCCGAGCGGAGGCTTTTCCTCGCTAGCCTGCCTGCTTTCCTCCCAGGGAGGCGACTGCACCGCGCTCCTTTTCCCCGCGCCAGAAAGGCGAGCGGCGGGAGGCGCGCGGGGGCGGGCGGAGGAGCGCGCAGGCCGGCGGGAGCTGTCCAGGAGTCGGTGCTGAATGGGAGCCCCGCGGAGCTGTCCAAGACCCCGGAGCTGAACGGGAGGGTCACCCCACGGAGCTGTCAACAAGAGCGGTACTGAATGGGGAATCCCGCGGAGCTGTCCAGAGGAGCGGTGCTGAAAGGGAATTCCCGAGGAGCTGTCCAGGACCCCAGTGCTGAACAGGAGGGTCACCCCGAGGAGCAGTCCACAGGACCGGTGCTAAATGGGAGGCTCGCGGAGCTGTCCAGAGTTCCGGTGCTGAACGGGAGGGTCACCCCGCGGAGCTGTCCAGGATGCCGGTTCTGAACGGGAGTGTCACCCCGAGGTGTCCAAGGAACGGGTGCTGAATGGGAGGGTCGCCCAGAGGAGCTGTCCAGGATGACGGTGCCGAAAAAGAGGTTCACCCGTGGGAACTGTCCAGCGCCGAGCCGGACCTCCTCGTAAGGCACCAACGTGGGAATGAAGCTCCAACGAGGGCAGCAAATGTTGGTGTCTCGGTCCTCCCCCTCCAACCTCTGTCTTCATTGGGCAGCTGCGATTGTCTCGCCCAGTTCCAGCCGCTCTTCCTCCTCTCTGACATTGTTCCTGCGGAGGAGCGTTTCTTTATCTCAAGCACTGGTGGGTGAAGCTGAAGTGCTTCTCCTTTCCAAGATCCAGTTTTGTGGTGGTCTCCCTCACACACACATACACAGACATACACATGCTTGATGGGATTGGAAACCACCATCTGCCATGGAGAGATTCAAAGGTACTCCCTTAACAAAGGGTTGGGGCATTACTAAAATGCCTTTAGTGTAGCCCTAACGAACCATGGCTGCACCCTTAAGGAGTGCCGGAATGGTTCCCCCCCCCCCCACTCCCCAGGGAAGATACTGACTTCTCATCCTCTGGCCAGGCTATCTGGCTTGAAAGCACGCCTGTTATACTGTTCAGTAATGAAGATTTGTGAAATGGGGAAATGTTGAACGATTACAGTAACAAAGATGAGCCTGAACACCCCCAGACAACGCAGTCGACACCAGTAACTCCACTCCCATTACAAGCACATACCCGGCCACCCACAATTCATCAACAGCTGGAATAATCTTCATTGTCTTTAAGTAATTGTGTTGTAATAAATAAACAAAACAGGGTCACCAGTTTTATTAAAAGCCACACTTTAGAACAGTGATGGCGAACCTTTTTGAGACCGAGTGCCCAAACTGCAAACCAAAACCCACTTATTTATCACAAAGTGCCAACAGGGCAATTTAACCTGAATACTGAGGTTTTAGTTTAGAAAAACGTTATTCTGGAGGCGCGGCGCTACTCAGGAGTAAGCTTGGTAGGTAGTTGGCTTTGTTTTGAAGCCAAACGATGCAACTCTTCCAACGGGTGAATCATTACGGACCCTAGGAGGGAGCTTATGCAGAAGCAAGCCCCCCATTGCCAGCAACTGAGCTTACTCCCTTTGGTAAAAGGATCGCTGGCATTAGTTCGTTTTGCATGAAATCAAGTGGGGTTTAAACATGGGTTACCTACACTGCTTCCCCAAAACTAGGTCTTAGGTGGGCTTCTTTAATGCTAATAAACAAGCCTTCCAGTGGCCCAGGCCAGCCCAGATGTGTGTAGGTGGGTAATGACTCTCCACATGATACGGTAGAATCCTCTGCTTTGTGCGGCTCACAGAGAGGGCTCTGAGTGCCACCTCTGGCACTCGTGCCATAGGTTCGCCATCACTGCTTTAGAACCTCAGCGATCTATTTTGACATTAATGCCTCACACTCAATACACTCCAATGAATTGCAGTCCCATCATGATCAAAGGTCACTTTTCTATTTATCTGAATGGGAGGCGGAGGGTGTAATAAAATAGCCACCAAGTTAGCCTTTTCATGGATTGGCCACCACCTCGTTCCCCGTTTTGTGATGTCTGATTGTGCCATTTTACATCCGGTAGTCCAACTTGGTGAGAAAAGCAGGCTATAAAGGAAATAAATAAAAATAAAGGGAATAAATACAGTCACCAAAGATGGCTTCTGGAAACATGAAGATAAAGCACAGGGTGGGACTGAGCAGCATAGGGAAGCAGGATCGTTGCAAAGTATTGCTCGGTGGAGCAGTTGTTCCCATTTAGAGTTGGTTTTAGCCTGACTTCCACAGCATGAAACAAGAAAAGAAGGTCAGCAATGGCTACCTTTGTGCCTCTAACCCCACAAGAAAAGAAATGAATGGGCCTTTATTCATAGATCGTGCCTAGGACAAAGGGGTTGCTCTGTTTCACACACGGCTCTCACATTAACTGCTGCAGTGCTTGAGGTGCTATGCAGAAACATCCGTGTAACCACGCAATACAGCACTCCATTGAATTTATTCAGATGTGAGACAATCTACATCTGTTCAAGTGGGGCCCTTTAAATTTGGGCATAATGTGACTGTCACTGTTAATAACCAAAAAAAAAAATGTAGTTCATGTAATGTATGCCCACAGACGGAATTCTCAAAATTCACGGCTGAACTCATGAGATTTCAGAAGCAGAGTTCTCTGTGGACATGAAATTCTGATGAACAGTGAACCGAGATTCACCTTGGTGCAGCATTACTACAGGACAGAAATGACCCCTGGTTTTTTAAAAAAAAAATCAGAAAAAAATCAGTAATGTTTTTGCATTGAACTTACAGTTCCAATTACTACTTACAGTTGGGAAAATAAATCCTTGCATAACTGCAGGACACCAGGTTATATCTGCAATCAACCTCCCATTGGGCTCTACTGCAGACACTAACATGAAGCCGCCGTGAATTGCTGCAATGTACAGCTGCGGAAGAGCAATCCATTCAAATTGCTTGAATTTTCAAGCTCATTGATTCCTTCCCCCCAAAAATATATTGAATTGTAATTAGTTACCACAGTAACAAAGGAAGCAAATTAATCATTAATTATTTGGCAAACATCGATCTCGGTGGAATCCATCTTTTTATCGAACAAAATATGCATTTAAAAGGGAAAAAATGGACCTTCCCCCACTCAATTACAGAGTTCTAAATCCACATTCCAAATAACTAGAGAAAACAGCCCACATGTTTAAAAAAAACACCACACACATGCACACAGTAGGAACCTTTTACTATAATCTTGCTTTCCCATGCAACTATGCCTACACAAGTACATTGTGCTTTTTCACCTGATCTTAATGTATACTCAAAACGCAAACCAAAACCCATTTTAAGCATCCGCATTGCAAAACAAATCATTCCACGGAAGAGCAACGAAAACATGCTCGAAAACATGCTCGAAAACAAAAACAAAAATTCCTCACCGCCATGACCTCAAATGATGAAGTGTGCGGAATTAAAGGGGCGGGGGGTGGGTGGGGGTGGGTGGGACACAGCATTTCAAAGACATATAACATTTATTTCAATATGAGGTCTGGTGTGCCTCAGCCTACTTTGCTAGGTAGCTATCTGATGGGAAACTGCACTGGGAGTGGTGGGGAGAGGCAACGCTTGGGGCGAATGACGCTGTGAGCATTTCAAAAGACAGCCTCAATATAACAGGGGGAAAGGAGGCAGTGATGTATAAAGGGTGGGTTTTAAAGGTCCCTGCTTAGTCACGTCTCAGCTTGGGCTGATGCAGTGAAACGCACACTCATTTGTACCTCTGGTGGGACAGATGAAAATAGAACTATAGCAGAACACTTGAGCTCTCTCATTCGTCCTGGATTAAGCAGGGATGCCAATTTTTTTTTTAAAGAATACGCTGTTTCCTTTTCGGTTCATTTTAAAGAGCTAATCTATTCATCGCCTTTGCCATTGTGATGATGCCTGTCCAGTTTACTTTTTCTTTGTTTGACTCATTCCTTTTTCTTTTTCTTTGTTGAAAAATCCCTACTGACTTTTCAAAGGGAACTCATTTCCAAATTTTAATTCCAAGTGCAATAGAGATTAAATTCTTAGGGGGCAGAAACTGTTTATCAAGAAACCCTCCTGGCTGACCACATTTCAGACTACGAGGAGGAAACGTATTTTCCTCTCATAGGCAATTAATCTTTTGGGGAGCAGAAGAGGTACGGGAGAGAGAGCGTGCGCGCACACACACACACACACACACACACACACACACACAGAGCAGTTCTCAAGCAGAGCGTGGAAGAAGAGTTTGGATTTTTATCCCACCTTTCTCTCCTATAAAGAGGGCTAAAAAAGAGAGGAAAAATCAGGTAATGGCTGCTAGGAATTGCTTCCAGGGGGTGAGTGCAAATATGCATAATTGTAAAGGGGCAGGGGTATGGATTGAAAACGTTTTAGAAACGTTTCAGGGGATTTGTGTGGAATGGGCCTCTGTCTCCAAAAGCTAATTCCCACAATGGAGATAGCCTGCTTGGGGTAACAGATGCATGGAGGAGAGGTTACAAATGTCTGCTAGCCTTGGTGATTGAAGGAAGCCTCCATATGCGAAGGCAGCAATCCTTCGAACAGCAGTGCAAGGAGGCAACTTCAAAGGTGAGCTTCTACACCCAGGATATTGGCTTCTTAGGATAACCAGTGGCCCCTGTGTCAGACAGGATGCTGGACTATATGGCTCTTCAGTCTGATCCAGCAGGGCTCTTCCGGTGTTCAAATGAAGTCCTTCGGAAGGCAGTGCGGCAGTGCAAAGAGTAGCAGAATGTGGAAACGCTTGCCAAGATGAAGTTGTGGACATATGCTAACTCTTCTGGGTGGAAGACAACCCTGTCACACCAATTCCTCTCAACCCAACCTTGCTCGTCCTATTGCTTTAATCTCAAGCCACTGTGAAAGTATAAAATTAAACAAATTAACTTGAAGATTATTTTTTCACTGTCAGGATTTAGTGCATTAAATTAGCAAAGATCTCGGATTTTAATTAGTTAATTTCTGAATGCATGTCTTCAGTTGGTTGTTGAGGCAGATTGGAATGTACCACTTCAGGCTGGGATGCTATCTGGAATTCTCCCCAGTGTAAAAATAAAGTTGCCATAGAAAATTTAAACACTGGCAGATTGGGGGAGAGTAGGGTCTACCGTAGCCTGCTTCTTGCAAAATTGGTTTTCAACTTCAGGCACTTGTTTACACAGAGAAGCATCGAACATAGCACCTCTTCCTGGAACAAGAAGGAATATCATCTATCTTTATTACTCCATTCCACTGCATCATATGAAGAAGAAGAAGAAGAAGAAGAAGAAGAAGAAGAAGAAGAAGAAGAAGAAGAAGAAGAAGAAGAAGAAGAAGAAGAAGAAGAAGAAGAAGAAGAAGAAGAAGAAGAAGAAGAAGAAGAAGAGGGAGGAGGAGGAGGAGGAGGAGGAGGAGGAGGAGAAGGAGGAGGAGGAGGAGGAGGAGGAGGAGGAGGAGGAGGAGGAGGAGGAGGAGTTTGGATTTATTTCCCCCCTTTCTCTCCTGTAGGAGACCCAAAGGGGCTTACAATCTCCTTTCTCTTCCCCACACACAACAAACACCCTGTGAGGTGGGTGGGGCTGAGAGAGTCTAAAAGTCAGATCATCTAAGGTCACCCAGCTGGGAGGCAGGTGGGAGCTGCATATATAATCTGAATTCCCCAGATAAGCCTCCACAGCTCAGGGCAGAGCTGGGAATCAAACCTGTTCCTCCTCCAGATTAGAATGCACCTGCTCTTAACCACTAGGCCACTGCTGCTCCTTAATGAGACATAAGCCATGTCTCATTAAGAAAGCATTTCTTAATTAGTTTGCAAAAACACCAACATTTGCAGCTACCCAAACCTCAGTAATTTTAGCACGACACTATAGCACGACATATATAATCCTGTATAAATAAATTGGTGGCAAGAAGAAAAACACTGGGATGGTTGTTAAAAATGGAGGCAAATCCTGCATTTCCATGCCTGATACTCAGTGGACCCTTCCATCACCGACAACCAGGTTTTGCAGGGGTTACTACATGCATTTGCATACAAGGCACCAGAGATCCATTGTGTGTGAATGCACGAGAACACCAGTGCACATGGATTGGCTCAGCCAATTAGCCATGGAGTAAGAAGAAAAAAGTCTATTAGGTCCTATTTGGATGCCCAGTGTAGTGCCATTTTATGACAATTACTCTTCATAGAAAAAAGGACATCGGATCTCTACTCTGCAAACAACAAATTGACCTGATCAGCATCTCCACATTACTGCTTACTGCTCCTTGCCTTGGGGCTGTTACATCAGGGTCCCTATATTATATAAATTCAGTCCCCCCCCTTCTGTGGTTTTAAATTAGTTTTGGACCGTCTATTTATGTATTAACTGTTTTCGCTGTTTTATATGAGTTTCTTGCTATTTTATTGATGATTATGATGGAGCCTATGTATTTATATATTTTTATGTATGACCTACCCTGCTTGACATTGAATCAGGTTGTTCAATGCCCGGAGCCCTTTGGGGATCGGGCGGTATAAAAAATTGAAGGAATGAATGAATGAATGAATTATTACACTCTTCATTTTTAAAATATCTCCATCCCGGCTTGCTTGACAGAACGCAGCAAAATGCTACCAGAGGATGAATTTGGCCTGTTTTCCCTAGATATCAGGTGGGAAGAGTTGCTGTTTCGTGGAAGTAGCTTTCATATCTCTCCCACAGCAAATGGATGGTGTAAGGCAGGGTTAAAATGTAACATTTAGGGATCTCTGTTGGCTAGATCTACTCCAGTGAAGGGACCTGGGATGCAGGATTCAGTTCAACTTCTTGGGAACATCTATGCCAGTGTGCAAAGAAACAAAAAACATACACTTACCTCATGGGTGCTGTGTGGCTTCCGGGCTGTATGGCCGTGTTCTAGCAGCATTCTCCCCTGATGTTTCGCCTGCATCTGTGGCTGGCATCTTCAGAGGATCTGATGTTGGGAAAGCAAGTGGAGTATATATACCTTTTGGAGTGTCCAGGGTGGGTGAAGAAACATTTTCTGTGAGTAACAAAGAAGAAATGAAAGCCTTCGACAATACACTTACCTCCTTCAGTTAAAAATGAGTTAATGCCAGTGACCTCACCAAAGGACAAAGGCATATGAAGAGCTCTGCTAGATCAGACCAGTGAGGGTCTATCTATTCCAGCATCCTGTTTCCCACAGTGTACAACTAATTGCCCCATAAGGCCAAGCGAATGGGGCCTAGAAGCCAAGGCCTTCCTCCACCACAACCTCTCAGCACTGCGATCCAGGGGTTTGCTGCTTCTGTCAGTGGAAGTTCTTGCCACGGCTAGTGGCCATTTTTGGACCTCTCCTCCATTAATTTGTTTAACCCCCTTTTAAATAGTTATGCTCTTAGACATCACTACTTCCGTGGTGAATTTCATAGTTTAATATCTCATTCACTAATGAAGCATTTCCTTCTGTGTCTTGAACTTATATCACAAGCAAGGTTCCTTCTAAGGCCTCTTCCGCACAGGCGGAATAACGCACTTTCAGTCCACTTTCAATGCACTCTGCAGCTGGATTTTACTATGTGGAATAGCAAAATCCACTTGCAAACAGTTGTGAAAGTGGATTGAAAGTGTGTTATTCTGCATGTGCGGAAGGGGCCTAAGCTCCTCGGCTGGGCAGGCACCGTATTGGCGCCACGCAGTTTGGGCAGCTGCCAGAAGGGGGAGCTCCTGCAGCAGGCTCCATTCCACAGAGGTAGGGAACTTCTGCTCAATTCCCTTGACCCAAGAATTTCATTGAGTGACCCCCCCCCCCCAATTATAGTATCATGAGAAGCGAAAAAGGTCCCTTAACCCCTTTCTCTAAACCATGCATAATTTTACAAACATCTATCATGTCTCCCCTTAGTTGTTGTTTTTCTAGACTGAAAAGACCAACTGTTCCAACTGTTTCTTATAAGAAAGGTGCTCCAGTGCCCTAATGATCTTGGTTGCTCTCTCCTGCCCTGTTTCCAGGTCTGCAATATCCTTTTTTGATATACAGTGACCATAACTGCACACAATTCCAAATGAGTCCTCGCTAAATTTTTATACAATGGCATTACAAATTTGGCCATTTTATGTTCAGCAACTTTCCTAATAATTCCTGGAGTTAATTTGTTCTTTTCACTTTGGACACCCATTTGAGTTTATATTTTTTATCGAGCTTCCCATTTCAACGGCAGGATCTCTTTCAGTCTCAGTCTTCACTGTTCAGACAACATCCACATGTATTTAAAATTAGAGGTTTTTTGTTGTTGTCAGCACACACTATCTTACACTTGCTCATACTGAATTTCATCTGCAACTTCGTTATTCAGTGATCCAGTTTAGAGAGATCTTTCTGTAGCCCTTCACAATCCACATTGGTCATCAGGATCCAGAATTATTTCATCTCATCTTCCAACCTCTCACTTTCAATCCACTTTCAGTGCACTTTGCAGCTGGATTTTACTGTGCAGCATAGCAAAATCCACTTGCAAACAAGGGTGAAAGTGGATTGAAAGTGCATTGTTCTACATGCGTGGAAGGGGTCAAAGAAGGCATTTGATGGCTGTGCTACGTGCTGGCAAGAAAGGTTTAGGACAGTGATGGCGAACCTTTTTGAGACCGAAGTGCCTGTAATCCGCAAACCAAAACCTACCTCTTTATTTATCACAAAGCAGCTAACAGGGCAATTTAACCTGAATACTGAGGTTTTAGTTTAGAAAACGTTGGCTCTGAGGCTGCATGTTACTCAGGAGTAAGCTTGGTGGTAGTTGGCTTTGCTTTGAAGCAACGATGCAACTCTTCCAACGGGTGAATCATGACCCTAGGAGGGTTTATGCAGAAGCAAGCCCCATTGCCAGCAACTGAGCTTACTCCCAGGTAAAGGATCGCGCTTTAGTTCTTTGCATGAAAATCAGTGGGGTTTAACAGGGTTACCTACACTGCTTCCCCAAAACTAGGTCTTAGGTTTAATGCTAATAAACAAGCCCAGTGGCCCAGGCCAGCCTAGATGTGTGTGTGTGTGTGGGGGGTGATTCCCCACATGATGAACTCTGCTTGTGCGTGCCCACAGAGAGGGCTCTGAGTGCCACCTCTGGCACTCGTGCCATAGGTTCGCCATCACTGGTTTAGGAGGTAGCTTTCTGCAGTTCAGGAGGCATTTTTTTTAAGGCAGCTGTTGAACGTTGTCCATTCAGAAGCAAGCAAATAAATGCATGGGACTGAGGAACTCACAGGCACCTCCCCTCGCCCCAATCCTTGTGCAAAAGGCCAGGAGCTGGTTATGAAAAGCTTCCACTTTCCTAAGATTTATACTTCCCACTTCTTTGTAAAAACAACCCTCTGCTCACCATCACTAAGGGATATGTGCTTGCATTGGACAAGGGAGGGCCGGAGAAGACAGTGTACATTTTGAGGAGAATGCAAAGGAATCGGCACCACTGCTTTAAAAGGTTTCTTTCCCCAACCACGCTGTATGGCTGTTCTAAGCCAGCATGGTGTAGTGGTTAACAGCAGGTGGATTCTAATCTGGAGAACCGGGCTGATTCCCCACTCCTCCACCTGAGTGGCCGAGGCTTATCTGGTGAACCAGGTGTGTTTCCGCACTCCTACATACCTGCTGGGTGATCTCAGGCTAATCATGGTTCTCCCAGGACTCTCAGCCCCACCTAACTCACAAGGTGTCTGTTTTGGGGAGAAGAAGGGAAAGGAGTTTTGTCAGCCACCTTGAGTCTCCTTACAGGAGAGAAAGGTGGGGTATAACTCCAAACGCTTCTCCTTATGCCTCACTTTCTATCTTCAGCGCAAGAGCGGATTTGCAAATTGAGAAGGAAGTCTCGCATTTGTCGTTCTAACAAAAGCTTCACTCCTGCCTCCGTGATGAGCAGCTCACCTGTCTCCCAATGTGGGCCTACTCACAAGACTTTCCATCTTTAGAAGATATGGAAGATGGTTTTACGTAGGGTCCCATTTGATTAAGTTTACTAGCAGTCCTAAATGGTGATTTTACACTTTATGTTCGTAACATATTGAATTTGATGTATTTTATCTATGGCCCTTTCCGCACAGGCCTCTCCATCGGCAGAAATTATGCCGGGGGAGGGGAGGGGGCCGTGCGAGCGGCCTCCGCAGAGGCCAGCACAGAAGAGGCATCTCCGCACGGAGTCGCCTCTTCTGCGTCCCCCCCCCCACTCACCTTGTCCTCCAGCGTCGGTCTGGAGGGCTGCAGGGACCCGCCCATGCTGCCCTCCGACCTCCAGGGGTCGGAGGGCAGCGTGGGCAGGTCTCAGCAGCCCTCCAGACCGACACTGGAGGACAAGGTGAGTGGGGGGGGGGATGGGAAAGCAGCGCCTTCGGTGCGGTGCAGTTCGCACTGCACCGATGGGAAGGCGGCGCTTTCCAAAAACCTCCCTCGGGGAAGTGGAAAGCGGCGCCTTCACGCCACTTGGGGCTGCACAGGACGGCTGTGCGAACAGCTGCCCAGGGACTGCGTTTTTGCCATCCCTGGGCCGCTGTAAATGGCCCGTGTGGAAAGGGCCTATGTTGTCAGCAGCTCTGAACTCTCTCGAGATGAAAGGCAGCTAATAAATAAATAATCAGAGCTCAGCCCTGCCAAAATCATGAGCGTCCAATCAGAGAAGCTCTGCATCAGCTTCAAGAAATGACCATTGTGCACGGCTGCCCAGTTCCAAAATCAAAGGATAGGGAACGAGTCATATTCTAATTGCTCAACATTTCTGATAGATGAAGTAAATTAATGAGGTTTATGTAATGTGCGGGACACAGACCTCGCTGGATAGCAGGCAAACGTTATCATTTCTGCTGCTGTTTATCTCTGTTTGCTTTGGTGTATCTTAATTGTTATGTCCTTTATCCTGAACAGTAAATACACACCTGAGTGACATGTATGATGAAGCCATTACTCTCGGTTGGTAAACCTGTTTTGGACTGAATGCTGTGGTTTTGGATGGGCCTTGCTCCCCGTAGCTAGGAGCAGAAAAACAGCATTGTGCTTACCTGAAACTTTTGCCCATCGAGCGGTCTTCTGCGGAGTCCCACACAGCACTGCGCCTGCGCAGGCCAGCCACGCAGACAAAGATTCTCAAGCTTCCGGAAGAATCTACAACTGGAGTGCTCTCCCTCCCCTTCAGAAAGAAGCATGGGTCTTTCCTGCCCGAACAATCATGTGACACAGGGGGAGGGAGCACTCCCCCCATTTCCTTTCTGCCACCACGGTAGTAAAACGTGCTTCTGGTGAGAGATTTCCCTCAGGGTTTCTCTCTATTGTTTTTCCTTGTTATTGAGGTACCGCTAGTGTTTTTTTCTACTCCTCTGTTTTTTGAGGAACTTATCGTTCCGGCTCCCTTTTCTCCCTTCCGTTGTATTTTGTCTGTCACCGTTCAAACCGCAGTCTCTTCCGGAGCATAAAGGAAATCCCTCCTGTTTGTCAAACTTCCCACCTGTGGTCTGAAATGTGCTTTTCCCCATCTGGGGCAAGACAATGGCTGATCAGCACATCATCACCTGTGACTTCACAAGGGCAGGGTGGGGCTTCATCTACCTGGGGGGTCCCTGCACTCTGAAGCTGGCCAGGACAGTGTGAAGCCCACCGTCTGCCTCAAGAAAGCAGGAACGATGGCTGGAAAAAGGCAGTTGGATCATAGAATCAGAGTTGGAAAAGACCCTGTCATGGAATGATGCTATCGCTACAGCAAAGGGAAGTCACATATGACTGTGAAAAGCATCTTTGCCTTTTGATCTCTGGAGGGAGGACAGGAAACTATGCAGAGGTGCTAGGATGAAACTTCAAAGGCCTAAGTTACCTCGTGGCCTGAACAGAGTTTTCCTGAGAAGGGGAAAACAAAGGTTTTTGAATTCCATCTTGAGACATGGACAGAGAAGCATCTCTGGGCCATGGGTTCCCGGAATGGGGACAAAGGCAATCTGTCACTGCATTTATGTTTTATTTCTTTGATTTCTGTTTTTCAATAAAAATCGTTGAGACCTCAGCTGGTTGGAGTTATTGGAGAAAAGAACCCAGGTTTTACTGAAACAAGCGTGGCTCTCCCAGGCTTGCTTTCTTGATAGACCCCAATGGCCATCCAGTCCAACCCCCTGCCATGCAGGAACACACAATCAAAGCACGCCTGACAGATGGCCATCCAGCCTCTCTTTAAAAACCTGCAAAGAAGGAGATTCCACCACACTCCGAGGTAGTGCATTCCACTGTCCAATAGCCCTTACTGTCAGGAAGCTTTTCCTGATGTTCAGGTAAGTCTCTTTTCCTTCACCTCGAACCCGTTACTCCTGGTCCTAATCTCTGGAGTCACAGAAAACAAGCTTGCTCCTTCACCAGCATGACATCCCTTCAAATATCTAAACATGGCTATCATGTCACCCCTTAACGTTCTCTTCACCAAATTAAACATCCCCAGCTCCCTACGTCTCCCCTCATAGGGCATGGATCCCGGGCCTTTTATCATTTTGGTTGCCCTCCTCTGGCAGAGAAAATGAATGGTGCAAAGCGAGTCCTTGCAGATGAAGAAGAGTGTGTTACTGGCAAACGCTGAAGCCCGTGTCATGTTTTAAAGTTAGTGTTGATCCGGTGGGTTTTTGACTGAACGTGCACTTGGAATTGGCAGGCCTCTCCTCGTTTGGAAAGCATCAGAGCCATCGCCATTTGGCTTCATGGATGGAATGCCTTATCAGAGAAAACGGTCCATATTTTCAAGGGGGGAAAAAGTATGTCTGGCTCAATGTCTTGTCGAAGGCTTTCGTGGCTGAAATCAACTGGTTGTTGTGGGTTTTCCAGACGGTGTGGTTGTGGTCTGGCTGTTTTTGCTCCCAGCATTTCACCCGTATCTCACCATGACATACTTGAGAGCCAGCGTGGTGTAGTGGTTAAGAGCAGGTGCACTCTGACCTGGAGAACCGGGTTTGAGTCCCTGCTCAGCCACTTGAGCTGTGGAGGCTTATCTGGTGAACCAGATAATGATCTATCACGTCCCATGTAGTGAGAGTTGGCACTGATGGGTTGGCTCCCGGCTCATGCTGGTAGTCTGGAGTGAGGAGTGATCCTCTCTGCTTTAGACACAGAATTTAGATGACAAAGCTAGCCAGTTTCTATCTAGCAATCTAAACTCTCCCTAAACAGACCCAGCATGGTGTAGTGGCTAAGAGCAGGTGCACTCTAATCTGGAGAACCGAGTTTGATTCCCCACTCTGCCACTTTTGCTGTGGAGGCTTCTCTGGTGAACCAAATTAGCTTGTGCACTCCAATACCCGCCAGCTTGGGCTGGTCACAGTTCTTCAAAGCCCCACCCATCTCACAGGGTGTTTGTTGTGGGGAGGGGAGGGAAAGGAGTCTCCTTTGAGTCTCCTTACAGGAGAGAAAGGGGGATTATAAATCCAAACGCCGCCGCCTCCTCCTCCTCCTCTTCTTCTTCTCCTCCTCCTCCTCCTCAAGATGCCAGCCATAGATGCAGGTGAATGATTAGGAGCAAAAACTACCAAACCACGGCCACACAGCCTGGAAACCCACGACAGCCAGTACGTTTGGCTCCATTAATCCCTGGAGAGAATTTTATCAGCAGGAAGTTTTCTTTCGGGGATGAGGCAAAATTAAGAAGGACCCGATCCATGTTTTCCAAGAATGCCATTAACCATGTTTCAGTCGGAGACCCCCTGAAAGTGACCTCTCCCAGGACGGTTACATAATTCTTTCTTTATTAATCATTTATAGGAATTCACGGGATCAGTTTGTACAAGCATATACAATGACACGATTGGTGCGACGTGTGCCGGGAATCAGTAGTCTGACTTGTTCGAGAACGACCAGTTCCCTCATCATCTCCTTTTTCATTGGCTGGACAATTCCCAAGCAGGAGGCCGGCTTGCGTGGGGTTCTGCGTAGTCACTACAGCAGGCTTGAAGAACATGCACATTAATACTGTAGCAAATTTCTGGATATCTAACAGACATAAAAAGGGTTATTTCTGATATGAAAGTCTGAAAATCTGCATAAATATATAGTGTAAAATTAAATTAACATACTTTCCTTTTTTTTATTCAACTAGAAGTATTAAGAATGCCCACTTAATTCATATACATATATATATATATTACTTATGTTTTGTTAATTATTCAAATGTTCCGTATCATACACTGACTCCATCCTTAGCAGTAAAGGCGACTCACGATGCTTAGAGAGTCGCGGAAATCCACCAAAATCCAATACGTTGATTATTCACCACTTGCAGGCAGGATTTTTGGTTACTACGGTTATTGAAATGCTTAATACAGGGGCATTGAATTTCTACAATGTTAGCGATTGCATGCGTAGTATACGATACGTTTTCACGGTTATAAAACTTGCCCCTCGACAGATATTAAATAAATGGGGTGCCCCTTTACGCACGCAGGAACAGGCGGTAGTATCTTGGATTGGCATCAAGTGGATCAAAAACGCAATGGTTACAGAGGATGTAAACTATTGTTAAAGTGCCTACAACGCAACGTCTTTGCCTGTTAGCATACTATCGGCCCAGCCCTGGGCAGGTTTACTTGGAAGTAAGACTCACTGAATTCAATGGGATTTACTGGCAAGTATCCATGCCTGGACCAGGAGCCTATAAAGATTTGGCACAATGAGGGTCTTTCCACTACCTGTGGCAATCGCTTTAGCAGCATTTTATGGAGTATCAACTTCAAATAGGCCAGTGATGGCGAACCTTTTAGAGACTGAGGGCCAGTCTCCCCCACCCTGGAATGCTGCCGGAATGTCCCGAAACACCCTCGCCACACCCCCGCAGGGGCGCGTGCCCAGTACGTTGCGCACCCCTCTCCCCCTTGGTGCTATGCCACTGCCGAGTGCCCAAACTGGGACGACAGCTCGCGTGCCCCCAAAGCGGGCTCTGAGTGCCACCTCTGGCACCCGTGCCATAGGTTCGCCACCACTGAAGTAGGCCCTACGAACCTTATACGGCCCTTTCTGATGACCTAATTTGGAAAAAAAACCAAAAGAAACCACAGAGTGTTTATATGATTCTCTACTTGACTGATTTTAGAAGTGGTGTTCGTGTGAAGTTAATTTATATTTGCTACAGTTCCACACTGTCATGATTTTTTTAAAAAAATTACAGCCACAAGGACTTCCCTTTACAAAGATGTTTGCAGTGTCAAATTCATTACAAGCGATCTTTTTTTTAAAAAAACAACGGCGGTGCTTTTTCGGAAGGGCTCTTGCGACCCTGGACTGAGTGGTTCTGGGAAGTGACAAGACACGGACTTGGCTCTCAGAAGACAAGGAAGCCCAGACGAAGCATGATAAAAAAATGAATCCCAACGCAAGTTAAGAACATACAAGTGCAAATGTTTTCACAACAGAAAGAACGTGTGACTCGATTCACCCATTTTGTGCCGATGATCCCAGGACGCACCACCCTCTCACAGAAAGGGAAGCTGGACAGGATTTTAAAGTCATGCTCTTTTCAGAAGAAGCATGGTTGACTGTGGCAAAAAAATAGTGTGAAAGTCCATATGTTGCAACGAACCCCGGAGCTCTGTGACTGTTTGCTGCACTTGACACTATGGTCACAGAGAGAGAGAGAGAGAGAGAGAGA